>NW_010408571.1:0-14631 GCF_000710305.1 Buceros rhinoceros silvestris | reverse complement strand
TTTTCTTAAGTTTTATTCAACCAGTAACTAGGTATGCAACTCATATTAAGTTTTTCAAAGGAAATGCTTCTGAATTGGCATCTAACAGTCCAATTTTGTACCCAAGCACTCTACTACTACCTACAGTTAGAACTCATTGGCATCTTGCATGTAATGTTATAAAAAAAGTTGAAATTATGAAAAAAAATTAATCTTCCATATAGTATTTTTTTTCTGATTAAGCGTAAAACCAAAACTACAGATACCTGGTTTTTTTCTTTTTTATTCTTCCCTGTTTTTGGGGGGGAAGAATGGGTTAGTGAGGAGGGAGGGCATTCAGATCTTTGGAAAGTATTCAAGAACTGTGTCTGGGGGTTTGGTTTTATTACAGATGACAAGTACCTCCCTGCATAACAACACACATTAGCCACTGCTCTAACAGTGTCAACGGTTAGGGTGGTGGTGGTTACTAGATAAATGACAGATTCTCTCTATTAACCTCTCTCCCTCCCCAAAGGGGAAGAGAAAGAGAATGAGGGAGACTTACCAATTTGAAAAGTAAATGAAAACTGAGTTAATGAAAATAATAGCAATAAAATGAAATATATACACGTATATACCAAACCAGTATTGAACCCAACTCCCCTGATGGCAATCATGACACAGTCACCACTGATACTATGGGCAGGCACTGGGGAAGGCCCAGACTGGGTTCCATGACAGATGGGAACTGGATTCAAGAGCTGGATTCTGGAACTGGATTCAGGAATGCATGGATTGAGATCAAAGGCAGAACAGTGTCCTCCTCAGATGTCAGCCATTGAAGAACAGAGCTCGACCCTTGTGCTCCCTCAGCTTTATACCGAATATGATGTCTATGGGATGGAACACCTTGTTGGTCAGTGTAGGGTCACATCTCCTGTCCGCCCCTCCCCACAGGTGCAGCCTCTCACTTACTGCACCCCCACCGTGGGACACAGGATTTAGCAGTGACCTTGGTCTGCACAGGAGCAAGTACAAGCCAGAGCCTTTCTGCACACCAGCTCCTGTTAGCAGCTGTAAACATCAAGCGTTATCACTGCTAGAAGCAGACACTGTCTGCAGAAATATGCCATTAACTTCAGAAAGCGCAGACACTTAGAAGAGACTGAGCTGGAAAGTAAAATCACTGAACAGAATTTATTCAAAACAGGACAAGCAAAAAATCAGGTTAGTTCCTGATCTGGTTGGAAAACAGCCACTTCAGTACAGCAGAAAGCATAATGCTTTTGTTGTCCAAGCTAGTCTTTCTCCAAGCCACTGCACCACGTGACGTGAGTCAGTGTTAGCCAGGGCACCTCTGCAAAGTGATCCTCTGCTGCCTGCACTGAAATCCTTACTCTGTCTCACTGCTGCTTCCAAAAAGCTCATGGCAGTCCACTACCACCAGCTCCGATCACAGGAGAACTTTGTTCTCTGACAAAAATCCCTTCTATTTTCTCACAAGTTAATCCTTTGGTACAACAGTTCTCCTTGCATATAAAATAAACACTTTACAATGGGAAGTTACCAGCTGTAGAACATAAATGGCCAGTTCAAGCCACCAGTGCTAGTTATCCAAGACATGCAGGCATATAGATGTGTATATCCATATATACGCATCCATGTGTATTATGGATATATATAATGCATACATATGCATAAGCACACACAGATATAAACACAGGCCCAAATCCACATTTAAACTCTTATACTTTGTTGAGCTCAAGAATAATTAAGAGCCCTAATTCTTGTATAAGCCTCCATCAGTTGTGCCTACCTTGAAAACGTTTTACAAGTATGTGTTTAAATTTAGAAAAATAAAAGTTTTTTAAAAAAATAACCCCCCAAAAAAATCTCCAGACAGATTCTACATTAAACTGAAACTGAAATGGGAAATATACATCTATCATTTATAGTAGAAAAGATGAAACTATGTAAATTATCTCCAAACCAGATATTGCAGATGCAAACACTCAGCATTTACCTTAAGGTGGTAATAAACATTTTAGCTACTTTTAATAATGGCCTGTGCCCTGAAATCCTGTTCCCCCCTCTATTTTTTAATCTAGTATTATCTTTTAAGCAAAAAGATGTGTGTTAACTGTATAATAAAACACGGCATTCAGAGAGCTGGACCAGCTGCCAAGAAAAGTGAAGTTCTGGGTTACAATGTACTGTCTCAGATGCTGGCAAAAGTAAATCAGACTCTATAAACATCAAGAAAGTTAATGAACCTGCTCACATATGTCTTAACTGGAAATTATTTTGCTTAAGAGTGACCAGCAGCATCTATCTCTCCCACCAGTGAAAGTGCCAGCCGGAGCAGCCTGCAAAGGCATATGTTAATCACTCCTTTCCCAGGGTCCATCAGCCACACCCACTCCCCACCAGTGACAGAAAGCATCCCCAACATCCCCAAACCCACTTCTCACCCTCACATACTGTCTCCACAACCCTCTGCAGTCTCTGCTGACCCCCACACAAGCACGTGACCTGACACCCAGACCAGCCGGTCACTCCCGGCCAAGCCACAGCCAGGGCTGGCCTGAGCACACCTACTCTGCAGCTTGGCTCAGCAGCCACAGGTGGGAGGCAGCATGCAGCTGTCACCATGTACAACAGGCCAGCGACAGGCACATCACAGTTTGGGAACCTCCGCTGTACCCTCTGCAGTGCCAGCCATGCAGTAGAGGCTTCGTCTGCCACAGAGACTACAGGATGGAGCAGCAGAAAAAGGTCTAGATGAGCATCTAAAGGTGTATGCAGCTGTTTGTACCCGGCTTACAATGCTCACTTTGGTTAAAACATTTTTTCAACACTTCTTTTAATAAAGAACTGATACTGTTTTACAAAAAGTAACACTTGTATTGCTGCGCTTTACATGGTAATTTAACCATGAATATAAAGTCAGAGCAAAGACATCATATCAAGGAAGCGAGTAGGTGCATGTGAAAGCAGCAGGTGAGAGCAGGCACAAGACCTATGTTTGGCCTCAGGACTTCACTCAGTATTTTCCCTCAGAGACAGTTTATCTCTTTCCACTGGTTATTTGAAGAAGATCAGGATACTAAAGGATCAATCCACAGTCAAGTATCTAAATTTAGGTTGTGTTAATATCCCTCCACTTTTTTCCAACTCACACCCAAGAAACAGAAGAGGAAAGGATACTTATGAAACAGATGTGATCACTCTGTAATCACAGTACGAATAGCAGATGACAGATGTTTTTTTAATTAGAGACAGTACTATTTTTAGAGCATTTGATTATAGATTACATGAGACTGGAAGAAACAATTCCAGCCCTCAAACGAAGCAGCCCAACAGTGAGAACGGATAACCTGTTCTAGGGAAATAACTAAAATAACAACAGGCACTAGGGTAGAACAAGTGTGTACTTTTGAATACAAAATAGATCATGAATATAAACAAGAAAGAACCTAAAGGCCGCATAGAGTAGTATAAAGGCAGCTGCTTTACAATCCAATGTCATGGTCCTAAGAAAAAAGCAGAAGTGAATGAAGGAAAAGAGAAAGAGTATCTGTAACTTGATTTGAGCAGATCGAGCAATGCAGAACTCGCCCGCAGCTAAGCAACAGCCAGATTTGCAACTGTAGTTTTGGATCAACAACTCATTTATTTCCAGATAGTCCATTGTGCCAGATCCCACATAATTTCAGCTAATGTTGTGTGTCAGAGTTGCTATCTAAATGATAGCATCCAACGGAAGTATTCTAAAACAAAAAGGCAAATGAGAAGAAATTAATGAAAAATAATATGACTGTACACAACAGCTAAAGCAAAGTACCCTATGTTGCTATGGCTTTGGGTGCTCTTTAGTACCACTAACGTTCTTGTAATTGAGAAAAAATAGTCTCCATGACAGAACAAGCAGGCACAATATAAGGACACACAAATCAAGGTGATGGGCACTTCTGGTCTCAAAAATGCTACAGCAGCTTAAGTAGATATAACTTAACCTGCATTGTAGCTGCCTGCTGGCAGTATGAGGTCACTCAGAGGCTGTGAAACCTGTCTGAGAGTGAATAAACACTTAAATAACTAGTCTTGGCACTCTGCACTGGGTAATTGCATGTGACAATCATTTTCATGCCTTTAGCCTTGCAGGGCTATGTAGGCATTATTCCAGCCTGCTACACGTTCCAAAGCTGCGGTCCCCAAACCATGCACAGGGGCAATGCATTACACTATTACTCACAGTCACAAGGCATCATCACTACTACAGCTCACATGAAGAAAGCAAAACACAACAGCTTAGACTATTGCCTAAGAGCCAGCAAAGGGATGTCTGATATCAAACTTCCAGCGTCCCACCAACTTAAGAAAAAAATTTCAATGGCATTTTAAAATACAATGATGGCTATGTCAAGTTTTAGCAAACTCCTAAAACAACGTTAGCAGTAGAGCATTAGGTGGAGTGCAAACAAAACGGAGCTGAGAGGAATTGAGATTTCCTATTATGGCCTCAATTACTGACTTCTGGGAGTCTATGACCTGACTGGGGCAGCCATTTAAGAAGTTTCAGGACCAAAGGACAATGATCCTTAAGAGAACAAAGAGCACAGCGCTGTCCCTTAGTCCCAGGGGTGAAACAGAACCTGGATTGTTAACTAGCACTTTCACTACCCAATATATTAGAAACAACTGAAAAAAAATATTAATTTCCAAAATGCAAAAAAATATTCTATAGATCTCATTTGAAAACTGTTGCTGCATAAGGAGCTCTAAAGCCGTGGGAGAAAAAAAAAGGCAAAGTATAAAAATTTGAAGAGAAGAGACTGAAGAGAAGAAAGAAGCTACTCTTGCAAAATAGGTTTACAGACCACCTGACTAATTGTATTTCAGGCAAAAATTAGTTCATAACATATCATGTGCTTAAGGCAAAATAAATCAATAGAATGTTTGAACTGATTTTACAAGTATTGGAGAAGGTCAGGAATCATTAATGAAGTCTCCTTTCTTATGTACAACTTTAGTTTATTTCATACTAAATTTAAAGGTTGCACGAAGGCTTGTACCTCACAGTTCTCCTTTGATCTCATCCCTCTCACTTGGTGCAATATTTTAAGAGATAATTAATTGAAAACTTGCCAAGAATGGACAAAAAAATCTTTACTTACTATCATATATTTTTAATCATCTTTCAAAACTAAGAAGCTTTTTTCTGCAGAAATGACAATTTTTAAACTATTAACACTAAAAGCAACTAATATCATTGGGATTCTCATTTAATTTTTTTGGCTTGTGAATACTTAATTTTCATGACTTTATGGGAACAGGAGATTCAGCACAGTATCAGAACAAGCCCTGGTTAACATGCCCTAACTCAGCCACAACATAGGTCAGTCACAACACGCTTTATTCTAGAGATACCCACGTGCTATGGACTATGAGGAGCATACCAAGGAAATTCTCAATGCCTTAAAATGTTTTATTTTCTATTTACAAAAAAAAAATCTCCAATCTTCCTGAATTTTCATTCAATCTCAGCTTCTGGCCTAACAACTTCATTTAAAAAATTTGTTTCCCTTGGGATTAGCTGCTGGCCTGCAGTAGCCTCATCAGTTGCCTCTTAATTTTCTGTCCCTGGATGACTCTGAACACGTGCCCGAGGGCCCACCTTCCTTACAGTAAGTCACATGCCAAAGTGAGTCAGCAAAATATGCTTAACTATTTTCCAGAGAAGCAATGCTTGTATCAAATAAATAAATAAAAACTGCCAGAATGTGTATTTTCTTACAAGCTTTTTTGGTTTTATTTTCCCTGTTTTGATACATATCAGATAAGTATATTATATTCCGGCTTCATGATACACAAACACTTCAAATCCATAAAAATCCAAACTTTAAAAATCTTAAAATTCTCCTAACAATCTGCCATTGTGTGCTTTATTACCATATTTTTCTCTTCAGTTTAAGGTGTTTTCTCTAGCTGTAAGGAAGGAAAATGGATGTGATTAAATTGTTTTCGTTCAGTGTATGACACAGTTCAACAGTATTTTATCTCCCCTTAATTCACTATCATTTTCTCTCCACCACTCCATTGTTCACGAATGTCATCCTTTTCTAATTTCCGTGACAAATACAGTTGTAATGACTTTATTTAGGATCAACACTGCCACTCAGAATATTAAAAGGGAAGAAGTTAAAGCTGCTGTGTCACTTTGCTCTGCCTGATAGCAGGTCAGGGCGAAGGCAAGGCAGCCATGCCCAGCAGGCAGCACCGTCACAGGACACAGGTCTGGGGGCACACAGGAGCCAGGCAGCTCCAGCAGAAGTTACTGCCTCATTAATCTTACTGTGTTCTAGGGAGGTGAAGGATTGAATCACCAATAAAGGCAGAAAAGTGCACTCTGTCTTATTTTACATCTACTGGGTTAGATTGAAATAAATCTTTAAAAAGACGTAAGTTAAATGTAAGCACCAAATGCACATAATATTTAATAAGACACTATATTAAATATTACACTACTAAAATTATGTCTTGAAATTATTTTTGCCTTTTGACTCAAGAAACAAAACTGTTAATGTAGTTTCTGCTTTAACCTATTTTAAAGCACAAATAATTTAAATAATTCATTTTGTGTTTTCTATATGGTCGGAATTACCCATTGTTATAGCAGGTTGCTTTTGGCAGTGCCTTTACTACTTTGACTGTTCACAAGTTGTCTTACAGTCTAGAGACTATATCTTATGCCAGCTGGAGTGAGAACATTGCTTTGATGTATAGATACACAGTTTTAAAAAGTCAGGCTCTGCTGGCAGTTTCTCTACAAACTACAATGGCAGCTGTGCTAGAGGTCATGAATATTACATAAGGGCTGTCCATGCATTGAAGCCAGCAGCAGTAAGCCAAATTCCCATAGCAACACTCGCATAGATTTACTCATCGCTAAGAAACACATCAGTTCAGCAGCAAGCGTACAGTACTGCTACCCTGATTAGCCTGCAAGATATAATTACTATAACTCTTCTTTTAAAGATTGTGCGTTTACTGATAAAATTCAGCACTCCACCTGAATTTCAGGGCAGCCTTTATCATCTTTCCTAGGAGCAAAAAAATCTCAAACTAGCAAAAAGCAACCCCGATAAAACTGAAACTCCTGATTGCGATCAGCAATGTCCCTAAGATACAAGGTGGAAGCGATGAAGCAGGCTGCGTCTCCTGAGTTTCTGCTTCTCCTGGCTTCAGGACCGCAAAACCCATTTTCAAAGACACGTTCGGCATCTCCTACACCTTGCAAACTCTAGCAGGTCATTAAAAAGCTGTTTCAGAAGCTCTTATTAAATATCAGTTAACAATTACATTTTTCAAAAACATCTTTGGCTTCCCCATTCAAGTTTTCTGGCCTGATGAAGCTGCCTGCTTGTGCATTATAGTACTGTGTTATTTATGGAGCTGGTTCTTGCCACATGATCAGGTGCATAGCTCAATTATCTAGACTCCTGAATTTCTGAAGAACCTTTGTAAAACAGGTGGCATAAATGGGCAGAGGTCAAGCTGGCAGTGGAAAAAGGAAACAGAATGGGAGACAGGGAAATAAAAAACCAACACGAAATGGAGGGAGTCAGAGAGAAAGAAACGTAGATTAGGTAGGTCTGAAGAGTGACCTCAGTAGTGTATTTAAGTATTTCAATATGAGAAATAAAAAGGAAAACACATCTTGGAAAACAGTGATACACCAAGGTCTGGCAGATAGCACACAAAAAAGAAAAACTGGAACAAACGATAGTAAATAAGGTAGGTATGATTTTTACAGGTGCAATAGTACTCAAAGATACACCCTGGATGGAAGAAAAACAAGCCCATACCCTTTCATTGCTAAAACTCTTGCAGTCCCAAACATATCTTGTGAAAAATACAAACACACAGAAAGAATCCAAAGATCATTTAGTACTTCCTTACTAAACTGTCACTATCTGCCAGTAGTACAGAGATAGAAGGAGAAATCTTAACGAGTCCTACAGCATATTAGTCATAGGGTCATTTAACACAAACTGTTAAGAAAGCCAGTGAAGCCTTCAGGCCAAAAAGACCTTTGTAAGAGATTCTCCCTATTTACATATGACTTTTAGGGACCGTCCTACATTGAAGGAAAAAGAATAGGATGTTTGAGGGTTGATTTCTAGAACAGTAACTTTTGAGTGACATGGGCTAACTTCCACAAACATCTTCAGTAAGAACTCAAAGCTTTGACCCTATACACTGCAAATAAGCAGGTATCTTCAATAAGAGGAAAAAAAGGAAACACTTATGTAAGGTTATGCCGAAATACAGAAGCCAATCAAGTGTCTTTTACAGAGAACAGAATCTAACTGATTTTTCCAGAAAAACCTCTGTAGCAGGTTTTATGCTATATGCTAACACACCAAAAGCAGTAAAGGATGAGATGTCAGTCCTTTGAAGCTGAACATTTTATGAGTCTGTGACATGAAGTAACACCTTACCTTTGCTTTTTCCAGCTGTGCCTGGGCCTGTCGCTCTGCCTCTCTCCGCACTGCTTCCCTGTCTTCTTCCAGAGATACATCTGAATCAGATGGACGGCTGGTATAGGAGTCCGCCGAACCCTGCGCGGGGAAAGGAAAAATAATGTCACAAATTGTTTCAGTGTTCAAAGAAAAAAAAAAGTAGAAATGATTATGCACCCCGCCTTTCCTCTTTACTTCTGTATCCTTGGAAAGAGAGTAAGTGCCCACAAAATGGGTAGTCACTTAGAAAAATTATGTCTACGTAAATGTTTTCTTCTGGAGACTTTCCAAAAGTGCAGGTGTCCTCCCCAGCATTTTATTTCCTGCACCATCCCAGCACTCTTATTTGTGTGCTTTTCAGCAAGCAGAGTCAGTTGCTCTGTAGAGTTACAGCAGTGGTGCAGTGCAGGGCTGAAGGACGCACAGTAGCTTCAAGGATGGCTCATAAAAATTAAAACCCTAAACAGTAACAATATTAGAAAGGAAACAGAATTTTTATAAACAAAATGCAAATTCAGTATCAGTAATTACCATTACACAATATCATTGTCAACCTCTGCTATCCATTTTTATTTTAGGGCAATCTCTTTACCTGACACACTTTCCCCATCAGAACTGCAAATGGCTCGTATCCATCTCTGCCCTTCAGCAAAACATGCAAATGACCACAAATCAACTTCCAACTAATGAAATCCGCCTGGACTCAACACGTCCCCATATAGCCACAATGGAAGCAGCCACAATGCCAGAACAGCTCCATAAATACTGACAGCTCTGCTTTCCCTCTGCATCTCCCTGCATACAAATAGAGTTCTGCTAATTCAGTCAGAATGAAAACAACTGTTCTCTCTTCACCATCTTTTTCTTTTTTTCTCTCTCCCTCTCTGCAATACATATCATAGATGCTGACAATGAAAACGTAGGGCTTACACAGATATCAGAATTCTTCAGACGTCCTCCTTTGGCTCTTTTCAGAAGCCTGATCCAGGTGGCCTTCATTAGCCAGACAGCTCAGTTATTGTCCGCAGCTGCAGCGCCCGGCACTGATCTCATAAAACATGTGCACACTGAGCACCGCAGAATCACTGCTCCTTTCCTATCCATGCTCTGCTGTGAGAGCCTTCCTTCTCTTCCCTCTGCCTTTCAAGCTTGCAGCCTCACTGTTTCCAGTATTCAACTGCAATTAAATTCTCAAATTTTCTCATGTCAGTAAAAAAAAAAAAAAAAAATTAAAAATCCCAAAAACCAAGAAAAAATCCACACCACCTCCAAAAATCTCAGCTTGAATTAAAAAACCATAAAATAAACAAGGCTTCAGGTAAATATTGTGAGAGATGCTTCAGCTGATCATAAACTGAGATTGATCACAGAAAAATACCTAGGGCTCTTTCCTTTCTGTTTTGGGGGGCGGATTTGGCTGTTAAAAATAGTGCTTATAAGAGAACCTCTTAAAATCCTGTGCAAAATGTATTCAGTGACATTTGCAAGTGCAAAGTTCATTTCATCTCTTCCTAGATTGGCTGGGGGTGGGGTAACAGGCTGTTCACATCACTGGGCATGCTCCATATGTGCAGCCTTTTACGCAGATGCTCACATCACACCGGCTTGTTAGCCTATGCCAAATTGCCATTTTACATCTCAAGGGTAAACAGCTGGAAAACGTAAGGTCCCTGCAAAACTGGAAGAGCTGGTACAGCATCTCGTTCCCATCACGTATGTCTGCTGCGAGCCACGTTTCCCTCGGCTGCTCAGTCTGTCACGCAGTGCTTCCCTCTGCTGCAAAGCCCTGAGCTCCACTCTGAGCTCTTACAAAAAATGTAAATCCAAAACCATGTGTGTTGAGCAGGAATTTAACCCCCTAGCTGCTGCTTATATTTTTCCTGACATGAGCAGAGGAAAGAAGCAAAGAATAACTGCAACATACCACTTAACACCTAAATATTAAATCCTAATACGGCAAAAGCCAAACAAAAGGCTGAATTTCTGTATTCTGCTTTTCAGTTACCCCCTATGCTTTCCAAAAGTGTCACGGTGTTCTGGGGCATGTACAATTCGGTGAGACGTGCATCATTCTAGTTGTAAAAGATCACTGCAGCTGACTGCAGCACCTGCCTTCAATATGAACTCACAGTTACAAAAAAAATAGAGAATAGAGATTACAGCTGAGAACAGCAGTCACGCACGTGTCGTAGAATGTCAGCATGTCCCAGGAAGGGCTGAATCCTGACACCGTTTCTGTCTGTGCAACAACAAAATTGCCCCATCACAAGTGATGCAGCAGCCTATGTTTACCAACTATTGGAGCAAACAACAGTTGTCACTAATCTGACAGTTTAAAATAAAGGTAAATTCTACCTTTCCGATTTTTTTTCCTTTCCTGAAGCCAGTAATAGTTACAGCACAGAGTTTAAAGAGCTGTCTTTGAACTGGCATAAAGAAAATTAATCTCTGATGAATATTTTGCTTACAGGAGTTCAAACACATCTGTTGACACAGTGACCTTCCAAAACCAAAATGTCTACTGAGCTAAAGCAAAAGGAGCAGAAAATAAAATACACTCAAACTTTTCTTGAATATTTCAAAAAATATTGTCCATTACGAAAACATTCAAAGGCCCTTTAACATACCCAGAGGCATTCAAATTTGGCTATTCTTTAAAATCTCCCTTTGTGACAACTTTTGACACAGTTCCCTGAAGGAAACTGGCAAAAGGCGAGCAGCAGAAAGCAGACATTAGTTTAGTGTAGAGTTTAAATCCTATTATGGTTGACATTACAGCGGCCCATGGTTGAAACCACTGATGTTATGACAGCACTAAGGAGAGCTGAGACAGTGATGATGAACAGCCCCAGGACACTCTGGGGTCTGTCAACACTTAACTCCCTTCAGAAAGGACAGGTTCAAACCTTTCCCCACCAGTGCTGCAGTTCCTCGGCACCATTCTGCCACCAAGCAAGACAATGTCATAAACCAATCCCAAAGCAACACTACTTTTACATAAGCGGAAAACAAATAAACCAGGCATTAAGACTGACACAGCAACTGCACAACAGACAGTGTGGGTGTTAGCTTTCTACAGCGCTTCCATGGTGAACACTTCATATTTTCTACTGAGCAAGTGGCATGGCATCACTTTTACTATCGTTCACTCTGCTGTCCAGAAGGGATCCTGCCTACCTGGTTCTCACCCTATAAAAAAATCATGAAGCACGGAAACATAATTACAATCTCCCCTAAACAGGAAAAATGCCTTTTGGGTCAGGCCAGAATTACTAAAATTGGAATTTCATCTTCCAGACCATAGAGATCATTTACACTGCTGGTCATGTCTTGTGTTGGCCACAGTCTCAACACACATCCATAAAATCATAATGATTCAACTTATTTTAATCATATTGATAAATCACATGAATCAAACTCAGTGTTACATTTATTTTCCCAGTGAGATGGACATGGTCCTTGTCCTGGTTTGAGCTAAAACCTCCTTGTTTTGGGTAATGGACGAATAGAATTATTCCATGCAAATACGATAATCCCGCATTTAATTGGTTAAGGGGGTGAGGTGAAACGTTACGTCGGGAGCCTTTAAAAGCAGCAGGCTGGGGGAGTGTTTCTCTCTCTTGACTTCCGGACGGCTGCACGAAGGAGAGCTCCTGCCGCGGAGCCGGTGCAAGACGGCAAGGCGTGACCAGGCCCGACTAGGCCGAACCTAGACCGAGACCGGAGGGCCTGCATCGGATCACAGACTCTGAACTGTTCTGCCGTGAGTCCTGTACCGTCTGAATTGGGTGAGAATATCCGGACTTCAACCCCCTTTTGTGCCGAGAGCTCTTCTGCTATTAAATCTGCCTGCGGGGTTTCTCCCCTTCTGTTTCGCCGCGAGATGAATTCTGCTCCCTGCCCTGCAGCTGCAGAGTCTTCACTCCCCCCTTGCCGCTGGATGACTGCCCAGAGCACTGACCTTGGACAAGACTGTTACAGAACTCTAGTTATCTGAGTCCTCTCTTCTTCGTTTTTTTTTCCTTTTTCTCAGTTTGTGCCTATATATAATAGTGTATAGTTGTGTGGATTTACCGTTTATTAAAAGTTTGTTCCAGGTTTCCGAAAACACAGACCAAGGTGTGAATTTCTTCTGTCCCCTTTAAAACCCTTCTGTCTCTAGCAGGACAGAAAGGAATCGTTAAGGAATTTGAGGAGTTGTCACCTTGGTCCCTCGACCCTTAACAGTCCGGTAAACTTTCTGTGGAAAGCACAAGTTGGAAGCTTTTCATTTCTCAGAGATGGAAAAAAGATCGAAGCCTGACATCAGGGCAATCCAGGAAAAGGGGGAGCATACAATTACAATTAATTCATTATATAAACTACTGAGTATTTTTTTTATATAAGCTAAGAATGTATTCAACCACTTTAAGATAAAAAAAATTTCAAACATAGATAAAAACTATGATGAAACTACATTGGAAACACCTTGACTATTCAAGGGAAGTAGGCCCAAGTGGATGTGCATTGCTCACTCGTGACAGTTAAGGAAACTTCATTTCCCCCCTGGGTTACATGAGTTTTTGGGGTTGCTCTGGAGAACAGCATAGATCTTTTCCCAAGAGCTTCCAAAATTCAGCCTTTCTGAGATTCTGCAGGTCTCCATCTCCTTTCACTTCAATATGGAAGAGCTGCAGTAACATATGTATGTAATGCATGCTACAATAGCCCTCAATTCCTCAACTTTCATGGGAAACCGTCTAGTAAAAGCGAGATAAGTCAGGTTAATAATTACCCTATTTATTCTTATTTTCCTCCTTATTTGGCAGGTTTACAAATCCAGTTTGTTTGAAAAATAATTTCCTGTTTTAATGACATGCTTGACAAATATTTACTAACCATCCTACCATTTATTATATTACAGTAGCTTCTATTAGGTATTCTTATACTATGAACCCATTCTTTTCATACTGTTAGTGGTCACATATGATTGCATTTCAGCTTCTTTTTCTTCAAGACTATACATGTATTATCTTTTTTTAGTGCTGTAGAAGTGTATCATCTTCAAGACATCGAGTTCTTTAACTAAGATGAGTTTTTATTACTTCCTTTACTTGCAGGTAGCATCTCCTTAGTTAAATTAGGTGGTGCCTCTAGATCTATTTTTTTGTGTGTGTATTAGTTTTCTGTACCCATGCTTAACTCCAGTCAGTAAACAGATGGAAGTAACGAGGCAGGTCAGTAGAACTGCACCTTGGACTTCTGGAGGACAGACTTTGACCTGTTTAGGAGACTGGTTGACAGAGTCCCTTGGGAGGCAGTCCTGAAGGGCAAAGGAGACCAGGAAGGCTGGACTTCCTTCAAGAAGGAACTCTGAAAAGCTCAGGAGCAGGCTGTTCCCATGTGCCAAAAGATGAGCTGGTGAGGAAGAAGCCTGGCCTGGCTAGACAGAGAGCTTTGCTGGAATTCAGGAAGAAAAGGAAAGTCTCTGGCCTATGGAAGAAGGGTCAGGCCACTCAGGAAGTCTACAAAGATTTTACAAGGCTGTTCAAGGAGAAGATTAGAAAGGTCAAAGCCCAGGTGGAAGTTAATCTGGCCAGTGCCATAAAAGACAATAAAAAATGTTTTTATGAATACATTCACAGCAAAAAGAGACCCAAGGAGAATCTCCATCCTCTACTGGATGTAGGGGGAAAGCCAGTGACCCAGGATGAGGAAAAGGCTGAGGTAGTGACTTTGCCTCAGTCTTTCCTAGTAAGACCAGTTGTTCTCTGAGTGCTGAGCCCCTTGAGCCAGAAGACAGTGAGGGGGAGTGGAATGAAGCTCCCATAATCCATAAGGAAATGGTGAGTAACTTATTGCACCACTTAGATACACGAGTCTACGGGGCCAGATGAGATTCACCCAAAGGTACTGAGGGAGCTGGGGGAAGTGCTCACCAAGCCACTTTCCATCATTTACCAGTAGTCCTGGCTAACTGGAGAGGTACCGACCAACTGGAGGTCAGCAAATGTGATACCTATGTACAGAAAGGGCTGGAAGGAGGAACTGGGGAAGTACAGGCCTGTCAGACTGACCTTGGTGCCAGGGAAGGTTATGGAGCAGATCATTGTGAGTGCCATCATGTGGCACATACAGGACAGTAAGGTGATCAGGACCAGTCAGC
>NW_010408570.1:11078-14203 GCF_000710305.1 Buceros rhinoceros silvestris | reverse complement strand
ATAGTCCTTCTTTTTCTTCCTGAGCTCTGACAGCTCAGGAGATTTAACCTGCTAGACTGAAATCTGCAGAAACACGAGATACCTTTGTCTCTCTTGGTGAACATCTAACAATTTTTCCCACCTTCTCCTGGACAAAACCAAAAACACTGCACGTGGTGCAGCATACCTCCTAAAGATCAGGATTTTGTGTACGTGGCTTCAATCCTACCTCTTTGTTAAAGGTTTAACTAAATCCCTAATTAATACCTAAGCTCCCGATGGTGCTGCTGTTAGAGCTGTTGGACTGTGGTAGTAGTGATGGGTGCTGACAATTAGAGGAACTCTCCGTTCCCTCCTGGTGCCAACACACATGAGAAGCTTACCGTTACCTGTTGTTCTAAATATTTATATATCTCCCAGTTCTGCAGCAAGTCCAAGAATAATGAAAGTAGATTCTGTTTCTATCTTCTAAGTGTCTTTACACTTATCATTTAAGGGAAATTTTGGGTTCTGTTTCCACGTTTGACTGCTTTTTATGTATTCAGACACTGCCCCAGACTTCCAGTCTCCTGAGGCAGAGCAGCAAAGGAGAACAACCGTCTAAGATTTTAATTAGTTGGATTTTCTTCCAGTTTATAACATCTGCTGTGATAGCTGCATCTGTTTTGTGTCTTATCATAAAAGTACAGACAAAATGGCTTGAAAGGACCTTGGGATGCCATTGTCCCTGAAGGGATGATCACTAACACATCAATTCTGATGTGTATCTGCATAACCTGTTCTTCACAACTTGCACATAGGTATTTCCCAGTCTCTCTGAGATTTTATTTTTCTAAAGAGAATTAATCTATTTCTTGCTGCAGTTTACTATTTCTTGTTCTGTCTCCACTGAATGTTTATTCCTTTACTTTTTGAAGCAGCTGCCTGAGCAGTTTAGGCAATACCAAGTATCCCCTCAGTTTTCTCATCTCTGTTTAACAACACCCCTTCTTCAAAGCCCAAGTCTTCTAGGCGCCTGATCCTTCCTGTTGCCTTTTTCTCAACTTCCACTGATGAATATTGTAAGTTGGTCTTCTCTAACTTGCTTCTTTGCCGTTGTTGTCAATGCTTTACACACTATTCAGTAAAGACCAGCAAAAAAAAAAGAAAAAAAATCTTCAATATCTCTCTCTGGCTGGTCCTTTTCCAGAAATCAGTTTAAAATATACTTCAATTCTGAGATGTATAAAACCACCTTATGAGGATAGTCCTAGTCTTTGGTTTTGTTTTCTTAGTCATCTTCCTGGCAAACATACAACAGCATTTGTGCACAAGCACCTCCGAAACTCTTCCATGTACAGACCTGCAAGTAGGAGGAAATGCAAATAATGACTCATTTATGTGTAGAAGGAGAAGCAGGTTCTTCGCGAGGGAATTGTGCAGGATTTGGAAACATGACTTTGTGAATGAGTCATTAACAGTCCTAACCAGAGAGATTTGCTCCTGAGCAGAGAGATCTGGGTGTTGCTGCATGCAGGCGCACAAGGTGCTGCTTTGAAGCTGTAGGAACAGACAAGTGCTGGATGCTCAGTCTAACCTCATTTGGTTAGAAATGCTCAAACATTACATGGAACATTTTCTCTATCACTGGAATATTTCCTTTTGCCACCGGAAAGCAAAGCAGAGGCTTCGGCTGAGCTTCTGCTGGCTCCATGGCTGTGCTCCTGACACATGCAGTGCACTTGGTGATTGTCAATGCAGAGTGAGCCCTTAACTAAATCAATCACCTGGGAGAAATGCTAAGAGCGTCCCCAGGTTCTGTATCACGGTTCCTCTTTCCTGTAAGCATCTGCTTATTGCCTGCATTCCTCTGTGTATGCTGGCAGCTTTTGTTGCTGAGAACTCAGCAGACACGTTCACCTTCTCCTACGTGCCTTATCTGCTGCCTGGACATAGGGCTAACATCCTTGTGCCACAGAGTTTTTAGATGCTATTTTCACTAAATCAACTTTTATGAAGTGTGAAGCTGCAAGTCATGTAATAGATTTGCATCTAGCGCTGTTATTAAGATCAAGAGGCTATTATGCACACACGGTGTGAAGCAATCTTTACAGTCAGAGGTGTTTGAATCATAGAAAATTATGGCTGGAAACGGCTTCCACAGATCAGTCATTCTACCTCTCACCCAAACACTGGATAAACTCTGCCTACAACTTCCTTAGCAGATATTCATCTAGTCCCTTGTTAAAAGTCTCCCATGGTGAAGCTTTTCACAAATTTTCTCAGGCAGTTTATTCCAGTGCTTGACTATACTCACTCATTTTCCTAATGTATAATTTAGACAGGGCTAATGGGCAAACTTATCTTTAGACAAGAAAGCAGCATGATCAGAGAAAGGTAATACTTCTACCTAGCTCTAGTAGAACTGCAATAAAAGAGTAACACTTAAATATCTTGAAAGAGCAAACCCAGAGAGACCCATATACATAAATATGTGGATCTGAGCATAGCAGCAGTGAACTCGTCATGGAGCTATGTAAATTCGATGGCTGGAAGTGCTGAAGCTTTGACATTTTTCTAAAGTTCTCTCTCTCTGGGCCCTAGGTGTCTTAGTCAGTGCTGTGAAGTGAATCTTCTTTCCATGCAGGTTTTGCAGCTCCAAGCATTCTCCTGGAGCATCTTCTTTGGCAGCAGAGACAGAGATCACTCTTTCTTCAACACAGATTGGCAGGAGAAATATACTCTCCTTATAAATCATTTAGCTATGAAGCACTCATGCAAGATGCAGAAAATTTGGTTCAATGTCTTCTTTTCCTTAATGAGTCCAGGCTCATAACTTGCATGAAGGTGCCTTGCCTGCGGATTGCTTGCATTCTCCCCCGTTGCAGTGCCCTGCTTTGTGTGCTTTGTGCCCTTTCATTGCACTGAAAAGCAAGACTGTCATTTTTAGCCTTGCAATTAGATGCTCACATTGAAGGGTGGAACAGCAAGTTTGGACCTGGGTTGCATCAATGTTTTATGCAATATTTGTTTAATGCAAAATACATACACAAACTTTTGCTTAAAGTGCACGCATCACCCTCTCCCCCACCCCCCACCAACACCCTCACAAACTGAGACCAATTTCCGTGACTCACTGAACATTTCACTTTTCCACACTGTGGAAC
>NW_010408570.1:10509-10886 GCF_000710305.1 Buceros rhinoceros silvestris | reverse complement strand
GGTGAAGCTGAGCCTACCCTGCCCTTGGTTACACACCCTTTGGAAGGTGAGCAATGGTGGTTTGAATCATAGACTCATCTTCCTTTCCCACAAAGAGAACAATGAACCCTGAGCGAATTTCTTAGTGGCTTCTGCAGGGCATTCAACATTCTCCACCCAGCTGCATTTTGAAGGAAAGCAGCAGCTTCCACTGGACTTCACACAGATCTGAATTTAGGAGCTCAGAGTGACCTTGCCTGCCCACAAGGCAGGCAGGGAAGTGTCTGGGGAACTTCAGACGAATGAGAGCGGGGTCTGAGCTGCACAATGCCATTCCAAAGGGCCCAGAAATGGAGCTGCTGCTGCAAGGGGAAGATCCTGCCAGAAACCTCTTTCCC
>NW_010408570.1:6705-10400 GCF_000710305.1 Buceros rhinoceros silvestris | reverse complement strand
TTCATGGTGAACTATGAACAAAGATCTTGAGGGTTCCATTTGGAAACAGCTAGATTGAAATTTAAATAAAAATTGCCTCCTCAAGAACTTGCAAGAAAACTACAGATCTGAAAACTTCACGTGTCCCAGTGCAGTGAGCTATCTCCTGAATGAAACTTAGTCCTATTGCACCAATAGTGTGTCAAGGGATGTTGACTGCTTTTGGCATTGTTATCCTGCATCTTAGAGAAAAGGGCACCAATTTATTAACATAACCTTCTTGCTTCTGTTCATCAAAGTATTTTTATCTAATTATAGTAGTTTACTACAAACTTTTCCCCAGGGAGTTTCAGACTGTGGTATTGCTACGTGTCCTGAATAAGTTAAGGTTGCACACTTCTAATTCAGCCATTCAGGAGTATTTTACTTCCTAATTCCTGTGGAGTTTCTCATCTCTTTTGTTGTAATTTCAGATGTGGTTATGTTAATTGTGGAAAAATTAATCAACAACCAGCAGAGAGAATGTGAGATGGAACACAGCTTGCATGAACGTGGCCAAAAGAAAGAGAAATCACAATTAAAAAGTGATGAAAAAGGGAAACTAGCAAAAAATCCCAATAAACCTCAAGAAGGTAGATTTGACTAAATTCAGATTTGACTAAAATCACTAAAATTGCAAGAGCAGACAATGAGAGGGAAGGCTAAGCTCAAGAGAATGGCTGTCACTCAGAAAAGAACAATATGAAGGACAGACAGATAAATTCAGACAAGACACAGAGGCAGCTTGCCTCTCTGTCGGTTCATCTCAAATCTAAGTGTCGGTCCTCAAATGTAAGAAAGAGGAAAAAAAATTGGAAAGGAAGTAATATTAATAGTTACATGAAAAGAAGTATGAGCATGAGCAATTAGGAATAGGATCCAAAAGACCAAGGCATAAAGGAAGATGTAAATTGAAAAAGACGGCAAATAACAAGACATTGAACTCCGAACAGCCTTAGTAAGGGAAGAGCCAGGCAAGTGGAATCCCTCTGCTTCACCTGCTAAACAGCTCAGTGTGGAGAAAGCCAAAACATTCAGTTCTTTCTTTTGCTCAGCTTTCCCTAAAATGTTCAATGTTGAACAAATCTGTAATAATTAACATCAGCCAAAAAAAGTGTAAGATTTCAGCCTGGAATATGGGAAGGATGGGGTAGGGAGATCTTGGAAGCTAAAATTCTTAGATATTTGATGTTTCAGCATGGCTGATAAATTGCCTAGTATGATATTTAAAGACATGCTGAAGAAACTTCAGTGGAGAATATAGGGGAGCAGGAAAAGAGTTCAGGAAAAACACCTGCCCTTAGAAAATAGGGAGAGAACTGGAGAGGAAATAGGGAATTACAGGCCTTACCAACAACAACTGAAAACCTAATTGTTTCATCATCTAAATAATGAAAAAATTTCTGGCACTTGTCAAAATAGATGTCAAAAGCAGTGACAATTCCACTGTATTTTCTCCTTCAAAGGGTAATTGGTCTTACAGTTAGGAAAGAAGTAATATGCCATCTGTCCTGATTTTAAGAGGGGCTTTTGTCTCTCCCTTTGGTTGTTCTTAAAAGGTTGTTAAGGAGTCACAGGTGGGATTAAATTAGTACAAAATTACAAGAAAAACTATTTCTCTATAATTTGTTGTAAAAATGAAAGGACTGGAGTTTCTGTAAGACCCTTACTTAGGTTCTGCTGTTAAGTTGTCTACTTGATACAAGAATAATTTTTGTTTTACATACTCATGCAGGACAGAGCAAGCAGTAATGAGGTTAAGTTTTACCAAGATTCATTTTAGATACTAGTAAAAATATTTCTAACCATAAGTCACAGAAGGAGAAGGCGACAACTGCAGAGTGTCCATCACTGGAGGAGGTCTGTAATAACAGCTTAAACAAACATCTGCCAGGGATGGACATTGTAGTTTACCCTTACTCTTCTCTCTTCCTATGATTAAAGGCATTTAAAGAAAAAAAAAATTGACTGCAAATGCAATAAACCTGCTCTTTTTCCCTGACTTTAAAAAGAGAAGAGCCCTTCCGTTGGTTTGTGGCATCAGGCATTTACATTGCTTTGAGAATCAGAGCTTTTATCATATCAAATGCTAGTGATGTTTGTGAAGATCAGTATTTATCTGTATCTTTTATCTTTGTTTCTAACAGCTGTAATCGTAATTAAACTCCAATATTGCTGTTGTGGTTCATGTTAAAGCCTCTTGCTTTGCAGTGGCATAGCTGAGACAGTGATCAGTCTCTGGAGCTGTTAATTAAAGGATGAACATTCATGGCAGAGAGCTATAAAAAATGTGTTTGTTGTGGGAGACTAAGTGCTAAATGGAAATGCAGGGTTCTACCAAGGGAAGCAGTAGCAACACAGAGAAAAAAAATCCAATGAGTGAACAAGACAAAAGAAAGATTATTAAAAATAAATGTCAGCATTGCCTCCTGAGGCCCAACGTGTGCACTGCTGCCTACTGGGGTGGGGGGCTCTGCTCCAGCCAAACCTGAAGTCTTTGCTTGTCCTGATGTGAACAGACATCAAGGTGCCTTGGTTGGAAGAGTGAAAATTACAGAGCAAAAGAAAATGTTGTGCTGAAAAATACTGACAGAGAAAGGCTTTCCAGCCTGGAACTGCGAGCCAGGGGACTAGAATCTGCCTGGGAACCAGAAACACCCTTGGGAAGTGCAGCTGGTGTCTTTGGCAACCAATCACTTGAAAAAAGTGGCAGCAGTCTGGGAAAACAAAATGGGTCTGAAGGAACAGAAAACTGTATCATCTATTGGGTATTACAGGTGGAAAATAGAAATTAACAGCATCTATTGGCTGCTCAAGGTAGTCATGTCCTACACCCTCTTATGCCTCTATGATATGAAAGGAACTTTTTTTTCTCTGAAATTAAGCCACTTTCTGTCTGAGAACTTCCCATGCTGCATGTCCTTTTCTTTTCCTAAACAGATTGCACAAACTTTCCGTGAGCTCTTGGCTGCTTACCAGGGACACCTGGCTGACTCCAGGCTCAGTGACAATGATCATCATCAAAGTGAGACAGTCTATGTATCTTATGGGTCCCCTTTGGGATCAGTTTGGCCCCTCCTTTGGGATGTTTTAGCCCTTTCTGAAAACTGTCTCGTTCACTTGATACCAGTATTATACACCCATGTAAGTCTTTTATCATAAGAATATCTGCTGCTATTGTTGACAAGTTGCTTCACTAAGGATGTTTGTAGTAACCTTCTTTATTGTTGCTGTAATTCATACTTGCTATACAATTTGTTGCTGCTACTATTAACTGCTGTCATTGTACTAATTGATATTTTATTATTGATTGCTGATTGTAATTTGTAATATCTTGCTATATCATATATTCACTTTATTAACCATAGATATGCTTGCTATTGATGATTTATGGTAATCTGTAATGAAGCAGAGAAATTTAGAGGATAAATGTCCCCGTGTCCCTGTGTATTACAGAGTCCTGTGAACCCATGGTTGTGATCTCTACCTATCTGCAAGCCAGGCAGCCCTTTAGGTCATGACACATTCCCAGGCACATGCTTAGTTTCCCTAAGTGTTCCCCATTACACCATTGGGAATACAAGTGAACCTAAAGGTAAGCACGTGGCAAAATATTTTGCTGGGGGTACATGAAGCTGTAAAAATCAATAGCATTCCACCAACAGAAAGGGTCGTGT
>NW_010408570.1:3113-6619 GCF_000710305.1 Buceros rhinoceros silvestris | reverse complement strand
GTGTAGGAGGTTCAAGGAAGGAAAAATACACCTGCATTAACCAAATGGCTTGTCATCCTCTAAAGATGTTTGAGAATAGACAACTCTCTTCATTCAGATCTGTAGTGGTGCAGAGTCGGGCTGTTGAGCACACAGCTACTCGTAAGGCCAGCTGCAGCTGAGGAAGCAGCTGGTGATCTGAACCTTGTCCCCCCAGACGCTGGGGAAAAATGGGCTGTTCACCAGTGCCACCTGCTTCTCTCCAACACGATGTTGGTTGGTCACTGCTAAAAGTGGAGGCTCAGTGATGTAAAACATTTTGGTAGTGCTCAGCAGAAAATATTTAGCACCAGGTCTTGTAGCATTTTCTCAGGATGCTACCAGGAGTGATTTCTGAGGCTCATGAACACATGACTTACAGTTCCAGAACAAAATCAGTGGAGTTACACACAGAACTACCCTGCCCTTCTAGGTTTCCTTCCCTGCCTTCTCCTAATTAGCTCAAATGCATCAACCACAATCTGGTTTAATATGACAAAGTACCTGCTGTATGTGTCTCCAGGCCCACCTACCTACCTGCCGTTAATGTCTGCTTTGAAAATCCACTGAACCAAGAGTTGTAACGAAACAAACCAAATCATGCATCCTCTGTTGCACAAAGCTTCAGTTTACCCAAACATCTCCTGGGGAAAGCTATTGCAAAATGTCCTCGCTACCATTAGCTTGCAAGACCTCTGCCAACACAAGACAGCCAGCCCTCCCTTTCAAAAATAAATGGATCCTGTTTTTAATGGCATTTCAGTCAGTGTTCATGCTGTCTCTGAAGGTGTCGACAGAAGACATTACAACAGGCGGGGTGGGAGCGGATTTACTGTACTGCGTTTGGAAATGCTAGGGACACATTTTCACAGGTTGTAATGGAAGAGTCACACATTCGAGACACTGCCTCTGCTTGTCATCTTGCATATCTTGGAAGGTATGAAGCGAGTGGGAGGAAAAAATCCTTCAAATGAAACAAATTGTTAATGAGTATGCTCAGGTAGAGATGAATACAGCAGAAAATTTGATTTGTGATTGATACAATAAAATTTCCTCTTCAAGACAACTTAGGCTGCAAGCAAGACTATTATTAATCTGCCCACAGTATTATCTAATCTTTCACTCTTGCCTCCATAATCCAAATAATATTATTAATGTATTTGGAAATCTCACTTCTTTTGCTTTATTTGGTCCTTACATTACCTCAACAGCTGTAATCTGATTTGGGAGTTTTTTATTGTAACTGATGTCACCTTTAGAAAATTATTAGTCTCTTTATAGGTTAAAATCATAACTGAGCGTTTCCTGCTTTCTTATCTTCCATTCCATCTTTGATGCAGGTGGTGCATTTTCTTGTGAAGATGAAGGCAATATTATAATTTTAAATATTTGTGGAAAATCTGAATGATTACTTTTTTTCCTAGCTGTTCTGCTAAAATAAAATTACTTTTAATAGATGCAAATGTCTCTTTTCCAGAAGGTGCTCTCTAAAAGCTTCATTCTGGATTACATCAAAACCACAGGGCTCCACGTAGGTACAGACCCTTCCGGAGCAGAGCCACCCGTGGAGTTGGAAGTAACTGGTTTCAGTGTTCATTTCATTTTCCAGTTATTCACGCAGACTTTTTACCATGGAATACAAGCTAAAATACCAATATCTGAAAGATTTTATACGGACAGTCTGTTAAATGCACAAGCAGATGCTCAAGCAGTGAAACATCTCACTGTAATCAGGGAGTACGGTATTCAGTTAGACATGTACAAATGTCTTTGACAGATCGTACTGTGATCAGGATTGTTCCAGAAATGCTTTCGTTCTAACTCTCAGTGAACAGGTAACCACAGGAGAATAGAGATACAAGAGAAAAAAATTCCTCAAACACCTCCACACAACTGTGTAGGTCATACAGAACCCTCTCTAACAAGTCTCTATCTTGCATTATTTGAGTGCCAGTGGGCTGGGAAATGTCAGCTTCTGTTCTGCATTTTTGTTCTGTAAGTTCTTTTCCCTGTGAGTAGAAGGAAAGAAACGTGTTGTGGCTTCCCAGTGTTCAGGAATAACATAATTACTGAACTTTCCCATAGCATCTGATTTCTAGGAGTGAAGATGACAGTGTGACACTAAGGAGGCACTGAGTGCCATGCCCTGCTCAAATGCAGAGATCGGAGTGTCCTTGCTGGTACCAGACACCCAGCAGTGACGGCTGCAGACAGAGAAGGTGCTGAAGTATCTGCTGCATGGTGAAATGTAGGTGTGTAGGTCTCCACATTCATTACGCCATGAACCTAACTCCCACTGGAGGCACCTAATCTCCCTAATTACTGCATTATTTATCTTGAGAAATCTCCAGGTGTCCGGAGGGTGCAACTCTGCAAATGCCCAGAATGGCCTAGTATTGCCAGTGCTGAACATCCTGGACATCACAATTTGACAAATATTTTACCTATCTGAGATCTGAAGTTCTCCCAGCATACTTGCCTGGTGGCATCAGGACCAGACCCTAAAAAAAATGGAGTTGTGGCCCCCACCTTCTTTTGAAGTTTAAAGACTGGGATGTACTTTCATCATCTTTTTTCTTCGCTCTTCTTTAAGTTGTGTCACTCTGAAGGGGAAGAAAGGAGGGTATCCTAGCTTAAAGAAATGAGGACTCCAGTGAAAAGCTCATTTACCTGAGAGAGGGAAGGAGGCTGTGATTTCTCTTTCTGCTTGCCATTGTTTGCACTCTTTGTCTGTAATTCTTTCATTTAAAATTCACAGCAGTTGTTGGACCAGGAACTGAAACCAAAGACTCTCCATTTCATGTCCAGGTGTGCAGCCTACCGAGCAAACTACATCCCTAAAGTCCTTCTTGCTTGCTCTCTAATCCAATGAACATCAAATTCTTCTTTAGTAGTTAGGAGACTCTCCAAAAATGGAGATTTGACTCTCCTCAAGCAGAGAGGAACTAAATGTAGACTCCTGTGAGCTGTGAGAGTGCTCTTCCTCCTGCACAAGCTAAGTCTCTTTGTCTCTGGCAATGTGAAAAAATGGTTTCTGCTCTGGTACCACAAAAGAACAGGAGAAACACAAAAAAACCTTCCCACCCTGTACGTGCCTCGCTCTCAGCCACTTTCAGCTCAAAAACTACCTGAAACAGAAGTGATTTGTATTTAACAACTCTCAGTGAACCTCATTTCACTTGGAACTTCAGTCTCTGCTACATGCTTTTTTGAGGTCTGGTTTTAAATTTCTGCTAGTAGGATTCAAGACACATTGCCACTCTTCAGCTTTGCCTACTGACTAGTTTTAGGAACTTCCACCTGAAGACTGCTCTGTTTTGAGGAGTCCCTAGTTCTCCATCTTCATCACATGGGAAGAGCAGGCAATTGACTCTCTGTTCCGGATTCCCAAGAAGACATAATCAACACGACTTCAGTTGAGGTGCATTGAAGATTGAAGTGAAAACTTCAGGAAGAAGAAGAAAGGAATACTAGTAAAAGTAAAAGCC
>NW_010408570.1:1013-2990 GCF_000710305.1 Buceros rhinoceros silvestris | reverse complement strand
CTAGAGAAACTGACTTAAGTATAGAACTAGGCTGGCATTTTCTAAAATGTAAAGTATTTTGCTTAGTAGTTGGTGGGTGCACAAGGGGCAGAAAGAAATACTTCTGAGAGAGTCTGCTAGTTACTCATTTTCCATTGTGTTTAAACAAGTGATAGGAGAAACTAGCCAAACAGGAGGGCGCACTAGTGCAAAACATATTTTCTCTCCTAATTGATTTGGTTGACTAAATAGCAGTGGTTTTCAGTGTCAGATACGCAAATGACTGTTGATGGGCATCATTATGTTTGGGTTTGAACTTGTTTTCAGTGGAAACTGCTATTAAGGTCTAAGTGCCTACAGAAGTAAAGCTTTTAACCTCCCCCTGCTATGACAGTTTATCGTTGCGAATTCCATTTCAACATAGTGAGCCAAATGAGGTGCACAGATGAAGTGGGATGCAATTTACTTTTACACAGCTAATACATTGCTAATTACACCTGAATAAATATTGAAACAGGAATTTCTAGAAACATTAACCATTACTCTCTTTTAAATATGTTTTGCTGGAGGACTGTTAGAATTGCAAGTAGAATTTCAAGTATAATGAAGCAGAAATAAAGGGAGCTTTTATTATTTTTAGCTTTCAGTAGTGAGGTAACAATAATAAGTATTTTTTAGCTGTTTGCCTACAAGAGGCCAATCCAAACATCCAGTAACATGGAGTTTTCTGCCACTAATAATAAATAAAGTAATCCTAATGAACTCATAGACCTGAATTAACTTTATTTTTTGTGGAAAACCTATTGAAAATTGAAAAATCTCCACAGAGGTTTTCTATAGGACTATATATAAAACCTATATAAATGCCACCCTGCCATCGTGAGAGCTGGAAAAGAATGACCTTTCTAAAACTAGAAACATTCCTTGTAACGTAAGTTGGTCCCGAACTAGGACCTCCAGTCCCTTTCGCAGCTACCTGCTGCTGTTGGCCTTCTCTGGCCAGCCCCTCTCCTACCCTGCCCAAGATCACACATCCCATACCTTACACTGCAATTTAGATTCATGATCGTTTGATAGATACTACGGTCATCGTTATACTTACATTGAAAAGCAGGGAATGTTAATGCTCCTGACTCACAAGTCCTGTTCCAAATTTCTGTTCAAGTCACAGAAACACAGAGCCCGAGTCGTCAAAAAGGTGTGGTATAATTATCCTGAATACTTCTCAGATGTGTTCTTAGTTGTATCCAACACTAATTACAGAGAGCAAGAGGATGGGAGGGAAGTGTAGAATATGGAATCGGGTAAGAAAAGGAGCCCTGGTGTTTCCCTGTCTCCGGCTGCCATCTAGTGTCTGCCGGGCACGGCTGGTTTTGAGTCTGCCTGAGTCACAGAACCACCTGGTTTGAAGAGACCTTTAAGATGATTGAGCCCAACCGTTCCCCCTGCAGTGCCAGGGTCCCTAAACCCCATCCCTCAGCACCAGATCCACCCGGCTGTTAAACATCTCCAGGGATGGGGACTCCACCACTGCCCTGGGCAGCCTGTTCCAATGCTTGACCACCCTCTCTCTTTAAAGAAATTTTTCCTAAAATTCAGCCTAAATCTCCCCTGGTGCAACTTAAGAGCATTCTCTCTTGTCCTGTTGCTTGTTACTTGGGAGAAGAGACCAACCTCCACCTCTCTACAACCTCCTTTCAGGTAGTTGTAGAGAGTGATAAGGTCTCCCCTCAGCCTCCTTTTCTCCAGGCTAAACAACCCCAAGTCCCTCACCTGCTCCTTAGAGGACTTGCTCTCCAGACCCTTCACAAGCTTCATTGCCCTTCTCTGAACCTGCTCCAGCACCTCAATGTCCTTCTTGAAGTGGGAGACCCAAAACTGGACACAGTACTCAAGGTGTGGCCTCACCAGTGCCGATACAGGGGAACAATCACTGCCCTGCTCCTGCTGGCCACACTGTTCCTGATACACGCCAGGATGCCATTGGCTTTCTTGGCC
>NW_010408570.1:0-306 GCF_000710305.1 Buceros rhinoceros silvestris | reverse complement strand
TTCAGTTGACGGTCCTGTCCATCTGCTGCCACATGATATCATTCGAGATGATCTGCTCCATAACCTACCCTGGCACAGAAGTCAGACCCGCAGGCCTATAGTTCCCAGGATCCTCCTTCCAGCACTTCTTGTAGATGGTGTCACATTTGCTAACCTCCTGTCAGGGACATCCCTGGGTAGCCAGGACTGCTGGTAAATGATGGAAAGTGTCTTGGTGAGCACTTCCACCAGCTTCCTTAACACCTTCAGGTGGATCCCATCTGGCCCCACGGTCTTGTGTGTTGCAGTACACTGTTATGGACGCTG
>NW_010408569.1:14949-29828 GCF_000710305.1 Buceros rhinoceros silvestris | reverse complement strand
CCACTTCAGGATATATTAACAGCAATGTAAACTGTATGAAGGAATAATTTCCATTCAAATGTACCTTATACCAGAGGGGCTTTATGAAGAGAACTGTGTCCACCTTCGAGCACTGTACTTTGGCAGAGAGGTTCACGTATTGGAGATGGGCATCAAAAGGGAAATCAGGTTAAGCAGCTATCCAAAGAATGGAAAATAACAAAAAAACCCCTGAGCTTGTTTAGTTTGGAAAAGAAAATTTAAAACAACTTCAAAATACAATTTAGAGAAGGTGCTGAGTTGTCCTCCACGCTCACTGAATACAAAGCAAGAAATTGCTGACCTAATTTACCCCAGTGAATGTACAGATTAGATATGTGGAAAATCTTGACTGGGAGACATTACTGCAGGCAAGCAAGAGATTTAAGAATAAGGAAGATTTTAAAAGACATAGATTTTTGTTGAATGTGGTAGATTCAAATGATGCCTCTGTTTGACCTCAAAGTAAATGAGTTCACCAGGTCTCCTCTGACTGTGCTTCTCTTTCCAAAAGAAATTCAGGGCCACCAGAGGAAGAAATCAATTTTCACCTCCCTGTGCTGGTGCAAAAGAAAATGCCTAAACAAGCAAGTTTACTTTTGGATCTCCTGAATATTTAGACAAGGAGATTGTAAGTAGAAATTTAATACGAAGCATCAAGTTGCCTCTTTGAACAACTTTGCTGAATTTCAATATAAATGAAATAATTAATGAGCTCATTTGATGAGATGGATATATATTTCTGATACCAACTAAATTAATAATTGAAATGAAAAGCCAAATAAATAATTCCTGGATTCGAAAGAAGGAAGTTGTTCTTAAGTAGTTCAACCTGTTTTCCTCATTAAAAGAGGTACTTAAAGGCAACCTGATTATGGAGTGCATGTACCTCCATGGAAAAATATATGGAGCTCCAGGGTGTGATATACGCACAGGTTAATTCTCAGCCCACGACCTTCCTTCTAAAAGCTTTTTTTCTTGCAATCTGTATAGAAAGATAACATGCATATGGGGGCAATCATAGCAGAAGACAAACTTCTTGTGCTTGCTCCCAGGAGGCCCTATCTCTGCCTGGAGACAGAGTCCAGGGAGACTGCCTCCCTGGGGTACAGTTAGACTCACAGACTACCATCCTGAATACCTTCCTAATTTAGCAACTGACAGCTGAAAGCAAAAGGCAAATTCAGAGTTTCAAGCAATGACAGTGATTAAGATGTGGAAGATGCTGTAAGGGAATTGGCACGTATCTTGCTATTTTTAAATCAAATCTAGATGTCTCTCTGAAATTTTTGCATTAGTGGAACACAAGGCATGATTCAGTCAAAGAAAAGATATTGGTCTCACTTTGGAAATGAGTAGCTGAAATGGAAGGGGCTGTGATTTAAGAGGGTAATTTAATGGCTTAAATACAAACTAGAAAATGTTCTACATGAGCAGTAAGAAACATGTCATAGAGTGTCTGCTACTCAAAAATAAGATAATTTCAGTCTGTTTTTTGACTTACCTTTTTTGTTTCTTTCTAGTCCTAAAGCACGAAAAATGTCTGTTTGGTGACAACCTGAATTATTTGTGGTTTTACATAATGCTATTCTTCTACCAAAAACATTGATGGGACCTGATAAGAACAGCCCATGACACTTCACCTCCTTAGCCTCTCTTTGTCTTTCTTTATTGGACTGACTTTATTTGCATTGCCCTTTTTTCTATTCTTACACCTACTAATGAATTAAAACTTTATAAGAGGCTTGGTATTGTAACATTATGTGCAGTGATAGTCCAAAACTAGGGGGTTTTAACTCTTAGGGGGAAAACAATGAAAGCAGAGGAATCTGTAAGTTAAGCCCTACTGCCCTTCCCCTTTGTCGGCTGTAAACCTTCTGCCCTCCCTTGAGGGCTGTAAGGATAATACTGCAGAAAGAGATTTTCAACACAGACGTTTTTAGAAGATGTAACTTGTCTGTATGATCTTGCTTATTAAGCAAGGTTTCACATAAGGTCATTCAAAAGAGAGGGTGCACATGCAAATATATCTATGACCTCAGCTTGGACCATAGTATTAAAGTGATGATGATTGTTGCAGTCTTGCACCTAAACACTTGGTTTCTGCTGCAAGCTGAAACAGCTGAAATCCCACACAGAGTATTTTGTGGTATTATTCTGGGCAATGGAGTTGAAAAGAGCCTTCCGTTCTTAAATCAAACTGACAGTACTTGTGAGAGGAATGTGTTTGAGACGGTACTAGGAATATTCATGCTGTGAAACGATAAGGAAATGAGTGAAAATTGAATAACCAGTTGTCAGCAAAATTTATGATCTGTAAACGAAAATTCAGCATCCAGAATTTCTTCCTTGGTTGGAACTTCATGTAAGGGGGAAAATAATTTTAATATACTGAAACATAATGAAAATATAGCCAATTGTTTAAAATCCCATTTTATTTGCAGTGGAGTTTCGTTAAAATATTCAGAACATGCTTTTAGTTTTGGCTTGTAAGAGATATGCTCTTTTCATTGGTACTATCTATCTTGTTCCAACTGGTAATTAAGAAAAGAAGATTCTCAGACTCTTCCAATCTGCCAAAAGAGATACACAGAAACCCAAGGTTTGACAGCAAATATTTGATAGATTGATGAAAGGAGCACTCACAGCTCTTATGCAAACTTGTAAAAGCTGGAGGTATTCACCAATTCTTAGAATTAAGGCATGTGTGGAGATGTTGGACTTGAGTCCACAAACTTGCAAATGTTGATTTGAATTCCTGATTCAAGTTTTCCCTATATCCTAAGCAAAATTTGCTATCATGTCATATGAACTATTATTTTATGTAAGTACTGTGTTCATTTCTTGACCAAATATTTTCTGAAAATTTCTGTGATTCCTAACACCACCTAGAGAAAATGTTGCTTTGATAGCAAAGCAATTAGGCTATGAACAATGACTGGGTCATCTGGTTCCTGTGCTCTAGATAATGTTCTTAAAAAAAGGTCATAAGACACTTCTTTGGAAATGCAAGTGTCATTGTATTGCAGTTATACTGTTCAGTATGAGTAAACCTTACTGGAGTGAGAAAGTTAACTGCAGCACATTCCAGGACAAGAGCAATCACTAGGATCAAGGAAACTTATGAAGCAGGGATGTGGCACAGTGAACGACATTCATCCCACATCATGTTAGTAAACTACATGGAGATGTCATCATTTAGGCACCATGGTGCTCCTTTAAGTCATCATTCAGAAACAAGCAAGTTCATGTGACCTTTTTGAGATATCTATTTCAGATTGTCTTGAATCCTTAACAGTGCAAGGTAAGAGAAAAAGTAGGTTCAAAGAAAGGTGAGTCTGAAAGAACACGAAGCAGTCATCTAGCCAGTTGCCCAAATTTTCTTTTTGTTTGAGGACAATTAAGAGTTTGTGATTAAGTTTTCCACTGAATGGATTTTCTATTTCTTCCCTCAGTATAATTTTTCTGAGGAATAGGAAGTTCTTCATTAAGTCTTTGCCCCTTAAACTTGTTTCCTGTGAGGTTTATGTACCGGTTCTGAGTTTATTGAAGTCATTTGTCCTGATACCTGTAGTTCAGCTCTGCTTGCAGAATCACTTTTCATCTATCTGCTCAGGAGCACTTCTGACAGCATCATTAGTGTCAACATGAATGAATAGTGTTTGATAATTTGGCAAATAGGCCTTAGTAACCTGTCAGATTTGGGCTTCTGGGACATGAAGTATCTCCCTTGGTGACAGATCTGTTTGGCAGATGGTAAGTTTCTCCATTCCTTTCAGAAGGAATTAGTTTCCTGCTAAGGGCTGTGGCTTTGATCTCATCTTTAGAGCCCATGGCTCTTCCTGCTTTGTCACTAGTAGAAGTTATCCCTTGTGCCTTTCATCTTTCTGTGACTGCTGCTGTAAGTCACCCTTCCCCAGGGTTTCACTGCCCACGCACCAGGGAAACAAGGTCCAGCTGTGATATGACACAATTGGAAAAATTTGACCCAAATGACTCAGAATAAACTGTGACAGTTTCTGGGAAGAAGGGTACAGATATTATCAATGAGACAATGTTGTTAGTATCTCAAGGATTCAAGACTGAGAACATCAGTGTGGGAAAATGCAAAATCTTGAAGAATACAGGGAGGCTGGTCAGACTAGGAACCTGTGGGGTGAGCTGTTGGTGCCATCACCAGCATCACAACATCTCAGTGCCATCACTGAGAAAGCCCGTGGAAATGTCAACTCAGAGACACTGAGGACCCCCTCAGTGTCTGATTCATCAGAAATACCGTCAGGAAGCATCCATGATCCTGGGTGTTTTCCCCTCCTCAATTTTCATAATCAGATAAATTAAATCATAATCCTCTTAAATTTAGGCAGAGGTTTGTTTCCTATATGGATATGGACTTCATAGTTGATGGCCAAGGCAAATCTAACAGAAGATATTTCTAGCAGAGTGATGTTCATGCTGTTGTCTTTTTTATTTCTTCATAAAATCTATTCCACAAATACATTTGGTAAAATTCCCGGTTTCTGCGCCTCCTGTTTGCTGGTTAGTTTTACAGTTAAGAAACCCTCTAGTTTTTGCTAAGTAGATAACTTTTTAGTTTATGATAACTAATGAAAAAAGGCAACCTATTCCAAAGGAATGAATATTTGACACTACCTGTTAGTTTACATTAATTAATTGTTGTTGCAGTTATTATTAATGATCCCACTGTTGCTGTTATTATGTCATCCTTCTTCCAACATATCCCTAAATGGAAGGAAAAAACTAAAAGGCAGAAAAGAGGAAGGGTGAAAACTTCAAGTTTTGTTCCAATGACAGAGAATGGGAAGGGAGGAGTTTTTTAGGGACTGGAATAAATTGTGCATTCTGAAGGAATATCGTAACATTTACAGTTTTCAATTTTTACCATGATTTGTTCAAATTAGAACAGCCTTAAATCCCAGTTTGTGTTTAGCTCATGCCACCATAAACTGGGAACGAAAATTACACAGCTATAAAATGCCCAGTGACTGAGGCATTTCAGTCAGAATCCAAATATCACGTTATCTCTATTTCAACACAGATAAGATTAGAGGAGAAAATTGTCCAATTATATCATCAGTACTTCCATCTGTTGCAGCTGAAGTCTGTGATTAAACAAACATCAGACAAACAGAGATTTTATACTCTGGAATTGTTACTTTTCTTTACCAAAGGCATTTATTCAGAGATTCTGTTTACTGTCAAGTATAATCATTTTGGTAAACTCTCATCTCCAGAATTGTGAATTGCAGCCTTATTTTATAATATTAAGCTTTAAGTTGACCTTATTTTTTACTGAAGAATATCCCATCAAGAATATATATTCACTTGTTTTCTCCATCTGAGAAACCAGAATATCTCATCTTCTCTGGTGCAAAGTCAGAGTACGTGTGCCTAGTGTGGAGGTGAAAGAATAACTTCCAGTATCCTCTGTCAGTTCACCTGCTCTTCATGGGAGCTGAATGAATTAGAGGCTAATGGCAAAAGTAAGGACTGTGATCAGCTGTGGGCTAGCTCTCAGGGTTGCTAACTTCCACTAAGGCCAGAAGACAGTCTGCTTCAAAGTAACTGCTACTTATTGGACCAGGTGTTTATTTACACTCCTGACAAAGTTCTGACAGGATAAAGTGGCCTGACAATGAATGCAACTGAGACACCTTTAGTGCCCTTTCACTTGAACAGAACTGGTGCTATGTATGCAGGTGAGATCCAGTCTCTTTGAGAGTCTATCTGCCTTTGGTACTGACAGGAAACAAAGTTTATAGGTTTTTAACATCTAGCAACTTTGATGTTTAGTGAACTATTGCTAACAATGCTCCTCATTGCTCCTCAAGAAGTAAACGTGCTCCTCAGTTAAAATATACAAAGGCGATGAGATTTATGTGTAAGTCATACTCAAAAATCTGTGTCGAAGGAAGAAACATAATTTGAGTTTTCCAGAGTATGTATGGGTGTGTAAAGGTTACAGCCCTAACATAATTTCACAAAATGACAGAATTGTTTTGATTGGAAGAGACCTTCAAGTTCATCAAGTCCAACTGTTCACCATGCACTGCCATGTCCCTCAGCACCACATCCACACGTCTTTTAAATACTTCCAGGGATGGGGATTCCACCACCTTCTTGGGCAGCCTGTTCCAATGCTTTACAACCCTTTCAGTGAAGAAATTTTTCCTAATATCCAACCTAGACCTCCCCTGGCATAATTTGAGGCCATTTCCTCTTGTCTTATCACTTGTTACTTGGGAGAATAGACTGACCTCCACCCCACTACAGCCTCCTTTAGGCAGTTGTAGAGAGTGATGAAGTCTCCTCTGAGCCTCCTTTTCTCCAGGCTAAACAACCCCAGTTACCTCAGCCGCTCCTCACAGGACTTGTTCTCTAGACCCTTCACCAGTCTCGTTGCCCTTCTCTGGACACGCTCCAGCACCTCAATGTCATTCTTGCAGTCAGAGCCCCAAAACTGGACACATTATTCAAGGTGCAGCCTCACCAGTGCTGAATATACGGGGACGATCAATTCCCTAGTCCTGCTGGCCACACTATTTCCATGGTTACTACTTGAAAATAGGGAACAACTTCTGACTGTCTGAGGAACTACGTCCTTCACATGCATTTAATTAACCATGAACATCTCTAATACATTCAGTATGTACTAAAGTCATCTGCTTGAATATTAAGCTTCCATTTTCTATGATGGCTGAAGACAATTTAAAGGATAATGCTGATAAGACCTCAGACAGGATAATGAGAACACAGTGCATATTTGAAAATGTCATCACAAAGTAGTTTAATGCAAGAGAATGTATCAAGAAATGCTGTCTCTTCAAAATGAACAAAACCGAAGAGACTGTGATGCAGTACATACAGGATAAACGACTTACTTACATTTTTTCTTTTAAAAGGGTAAATACTTCTGCTGAATTAATAGAGAACAACAGAAAATTTATAAAGTGATTGTGGAGATACACAAGACTGAATTAGAAAAACAATAGGCTGGTTAAAAAGACAGAAAAATCTTTTCCATAAGAAATATAAGATAATACAAACAGAAACTGAGCTGAGAAATAGTTTGAACCTCCTCCCCACCTCCATCCCTACCCCTCTTTTTTTTTTTTTAATTCATTGGGAGAACTTGTTAAACCACTTGTTGGGTTAATATTGAATTAGTCTCATATGGAAATGGAGGATTACTCTAAAACGTAAAAATGTTAGAAATACCATCATTGGCATAATGGCAAAATGAAGGAGAGAGGAGATAAGTTTTGGTTAATTTTTTCTCTGGAAGGTAATAATATTGGGTTCCAGATCTGTCTTTCCAGAGAGTTCTGTATTTATTTATTTAACTAGTTAAAACGGGAAAATTATAAGCTGCATTTTAGGATTTGCATTGGAAACAGCTGGCTAGTTAGATAAGTATTAGCAGAAGAATACGTTTTATATTAACAGCACTACAACAAAATTGAAAAATACACCTAATGCCACACCTCTTATTGAAATATAAAAACTGTGTTGCAAAACAGAGCAACGTTGAAGAAGAGAACAAAGACTGAAGAAATAATAAGAACTGTGCATTGATGTATAAATAATCTGGGAAATTAGATTAATATGATAACATCGGCCAGAGATTTTTATGTGAGGATAATCAACATTAACATTCTGAGTGAATAAATTTAAGGAAGATGGTTTCAGTGATATTTGCTGAAGAAGATTTCAACTGCATGACTTTTAAGAGAAATGTTCTGAAAACTCAGAATCAAAATATTGAAGATAAGAACAAAGTCTAGACCCAGTGGCTGGAAATAGAACTAAGGAAGCTTCAAACTTGAAATAGCAGCTGCGTGCGTAATCAACCACTGGAAACATTTATTGAGAGATGTGGAACATTAGCACAGGAAATCATCGGGCTAGGTTTTAAAAAATATAAGTTTTAGTTACAAGTCACAATATTCACTGAAAGAACTTATGACAGAAAAATCTCTTTAGGCTGTTTAGTCCTTCTGGCTTAAAAGTCTATGATCCAGATGAAAATGCAATCACAGAAAGAAACTTTATACTAAATCAATGGATAACCAAAAATTATTCATAATTTAAACCAGATATCTCGACAGATGTTTTCATGTATTTTTATCCGCAGAGGTTACTTATGCAGTTTATTTAATAAATGTCACCTGCTTATAATAGGAAGTTGGAAGCAGCAAAGAATCACTATCATTTTATCAGTTCACTCCACACTGCTGACTTTTGGATATCACTATGTAAGACCAGAGAATCAACAGAAGGATTTTTCTTGCAGTTGACTGCACCATGAACGTGCCAAGATATAAGCCCTACGTGACAATTGTTATCTACAAGCAAGCAATGAATTAATTTATTGTGGTCTTGGTAATTGTTTACGAATTATTCTGTGCTGAAATTAAGAAGACCATTTTTGAACACTTACGTCTTGCAAGTTAATGTTCATAAATTAGATCTCATGCAGGTTTTCACAATTATTTTTGTCTCTAAGAATAAATAAGTATGCAAATTTTATATGAATTTTGTTCTGGTAGTTATTTTTTGAACTATTTAAAACAGTACAGAGCTGGACATGCAAACATGTATAAATACAGTTTAGAGCTGTGTTCTGCTGTCTGACTTTAGTGGTGGTAGTTTTGGCATTTCTCTTCACTGTTGTCCATTGCAAGCTTTGAGAATGGGATTCATAAAACCCCAGTTCAGCATACAGCTCACCACCCAGTAAGATGTGTCACTGTGATGGATAAAGTAAAAAACTGGCATTTTCAAGGATATGAGACCCTAACTGTGAGCTGCAGGGAGTCACTTTTGTGGACTGCAAGATCCATGAGGTTTCTTGCTGGAATTAAATGCCTTTTGTTTTAAATTACAGCGGAAAAGGAGAAAATAGTGTCTGGTGTCCACTCGTTAGAGCAAAGATCTTCTCCTAAAAGGTGAGTTCTAAACCTTCGCAAGAAAGAAGCAGTCTGATCATTGGCCTTCCACATCACAGGCACTTTTCTGTTAACTCTGATAAGACCGTTAGCCCCTTGAAGCTTTGCCATGGAGTGAACTCCGGAGCATCCCAGTGCTGCTAGGACCTGCTCATCCCAGAAACAAAAGATGGCAAGTCTACTGGGTAAGCGTGAAATGATGCACAAGAAGCATGATTCAGGCCAAGGTTTAAAGTGCTTAAACATATGAAGTTAGGTAGCTGGGCTTGTTTCTGGAGATTTAGAAACTTAAAATCATGAAGGCTCTAGCTGAGGTGCAAGAATGATTTATAGTGAAACAGTTCACGGAGTTTCTGTGTCTAGTCAGCTGTGCTTGCCCTGCTGTGCAGATTGCCAGCTCTTCATGAAGTATATGCTAAACTATTTCCATATACAGCCTAATTTTTAGGGCAAATCCCCAAAATTCCCTGAAAAATGTGACACTTTGATGTCAGACTGACACCAGGGAGAGAAACTGTTTCACAATTTGTAGGGGTAAGGGTGGCTGGGGTGACTGACTCCCTTGAACAAAAGAAACTTGTTTAAACCTTAGCCTTTAGTTAGTTTTCATCTTTTGCTAGATGCCAAGAAAAACTGAAAATTCTTGAGGGAGTTTATTGCAAATCCTACAGAAGATAAACAAATTCTGTTGTCTTAGAAACTGCTGGCTGAGTTCAGATCATCAGACATTTTGTACAGCTTGGTAGGTGTAACTTTAATGTGCTGTTATGGTCACGGAGCTGGTCATGCCTTTAAAATCTAGCTACAGTGTTTAACTGCTGCATTTGAATGAGACAATTGTTGATGACAAATTGCTAAACTGTATAAAAGATAAAGGCTACAGATACTGGAAAATATCAAAACCACAGAGAAAAAGCATTTGAAAATCAGATACGCATGTAAGATGAGTTTAAAAATATATTAGGATTAGCAATACCTCTCTAATTAGAATAGAATCCTCTGCATTTATTTAGGTTATAATTGTTCATTCTCTTGCTAGTTCCTGCAGATGATTAAGGTCCCTGGGTAAGGTGAAGAGAATCAAAATTCATCAGCTACACAGTTTACCTCCTTTTCCATTGTAATTGCAGCAGCCGTATTAAATGCCAGTCACCACTGCAAACCATAAGCACAGCTCAAGCTTTTCGTCCTATATTAACTGGTGTAGCTTAACATGGGTTAATGCTGCCGCTGAACCAGAGTGTGAAACTGTAGCCTGCCCAAGTCTGGACAAGCAGGGAGCAGGTTATAGTTGTGCTAAGGGCTCTTCTTTTATTTGAGGGGTAAAGCAAGGAACTAGAAAGAAAAGACATCTGCCCCATAGACTAGTCAGCAGGATCAGGCAGGTATTTTTTTTATCTATAGTCTATATTGCCCCTATCATCTGCCCCTGGGCCTTTATCTTCTGCTGTGGAAGAAGATACCTTCTCCAGTGGCTGCTCCAGCAGCCCTTCCTAGACGTATGGGAATGAGTGAGGAAATATTGATGTGTGATGAAAACCTACCGGATGATTCAGTGTCATCTCCAGGTGAAACACCTGCTCAAACCTGTCCTTTGACTTTTTTCCACATACCTGAGCAAAGAAGCAGAATTAATTACTTGTTCTTCACCTAACAGGAGGATTTACAAAGGAAACGTCATCTGGTCCAGATATTCTGCCCAGTACTGACCGCAGCGCTCTTGGTGTGGATTCAAACTTAACTCATGCTCATCCCTGAAAGTGCACTTTTTTGGCTAGTCACAATGTTTGTGTCAACTGCACAAAAAGAACCCAATTCCAGTCAAAACCTTTAAGACCTATAAATATTTTACAAAGTACCACAGACCTCATGTCCCCATTAGGCACTCAGTCATCTCTACAAACATGAAACCTGAGACTTCATGCGTCATAACACAAGACAGTGCCCTGTTATCCAAACCTCAAGTGAATGAAGCAGGGCTCCCACCGCAGATGTCCCTCTCAGCCCTGCCAGGCACAGGCACTCCTAGGATACCACAGTATCACAAGTTTGTCTTCCATTAGGACTGCTTGGACAGTTAGTCACTATAACGCTGTTCACTAGATGCCAGCCAGAGCTGGAGAGACATTTCTCACACATTGTGTGAGGCAGCTACGCCAATGGGAAAACATCAGGGACAAACGAATAACTTCTGTGCTCAGAGCCTCTGCAGGAATATGCATTTCAAATCAGATCATAGTTTCTGTTGCAAATTGTTGTGTTAGAGGCAAATTGAGAAATGACATCAGGCTGATTGTTGGATTTCACTCTGCTGAGCCGAGAAAAACATCACTCTTTGGATGGCGGGAACAGCAATGGTATGAGAAATTAAGTCCAAATAGATAATGCGGGGAAACTTGGGCATATTTTATTATGGGTTTGTGGCATTTCTGCATGTCATTATTTGTCCATGTATGGAGATGGAAAAAGACTGTTTGGATTGAATTTATCAACAACTGACTTGAAAAAAGATTGAAAGTATTTCACAGCTTTAAGCCCAGTGAAATATAAAGATGCACCCTAATGATCTAACCAGTATTTTGGATAAAATGCTCACTTACTCACCCAGAAATAAGCTGGTCATGTATGTAAGTGGGTAAGGTGTGAGCTCCTCTGTGTTTGTACACATACTGCTGTAACGTGCATTTTAACTCCTGCCATTGATGGAACTATATCTTTTGCAGTTATGATTATAAAAAAATAAAATAATTGCTTCTCTTGTAGAAGAGAAAACTAGAAATGTTGTGGACAAAATGCTCCTTAGTATAAATATTAAATTATATTTTTATTTCCAAGGTCCAAACCCGTGAAATTGCTTAATCATACCCTGATATTTAGCATATGGTTTGTATGTTATACAGATGAAACTCTCTAAGTACTCAGGATTATGTATTTTGTTAATGGGTTTACACAGTGATTTATTTCAAATATTCAACAAAGATTTCCTTAGAAACTCTAAAATTCTAGGCTTATATGTATGTGTGTGTGTATGTCTGTGGTTTTGAGAGTGTGTGCTTGATTTTAATTGATTTTCATTACAGAAGGTTGGATTTTCAGTGTAAATTATTGTCTCACCTTGATTTGATAGACGACAAGATGACAGATCATGCCTCCTTACTTTAGCACATCTTTTTTGTTCCTGTTGTTGAGAATTATGACATGAGATGAGTACGAGATGAGATGTCTACCAAAGTTACTGTAGGTAATATCAAATTTTGTGGCCTGTTCTTCAGAAGACTAAAAAAATCCTAGTTATACTGTACATCTATATTTAATGTATGGAGGTGCAAAATAAACAGAAGGATGAAATACTCAATTTGGGGGGGTAAGTCCTTTACACAGACAATGATCCAGATGTAATCTCAGTTAGAAATTGTAATTTCACAGAGTATTTCTCACAGAATAATGCTGACAACCTTTCTCATGTCAACAAGAATATTAAGTCAGTTTCAGACCTGAGTGTGTTCAAAAGACTGTCCAGGCATTTACTGGACAAGTAGGTTCATGGTGAAGGCAGTAACTGGAAACTTGCCAATTACAGACAAAGGGAAAGGAATCAGCAGATCAATGCCATTATTAATTTTTCTTTATTCAGGAACTCTGAGGAAAGGACAGCTTATAGTTGCAGGTATGCCTCACAGTTCAGAGATTTCTACTGAAATTGTAAAAATTAAATTAAATCTAAAGATTTAAGGACAAATAGAAAGTAGCCAAATCAATGATACATTCATAACAGATTTAATCTGAATGATCCTACTCAGTTACAGTTTCCTGTCTGATATCATCCCAGAGGCATCTCTGGTATTGGATAGTTTATGGAAGAACTGAAGGCAAAGTGCTGAGCTGAAAAACTTCAATACATTAGTGAGTAATAGAGAAGATGGCTTTGCAGAAAGTATAAGGCTCAGCACTTGCCATCCCCCAGTGAAGACAAAAATAAGTCAGTTATGTTTTTTGCCCTCAAGACCATGACTGTGATGAACATAGGAACATCTTTTCCATCATTCAAACCCTGTGCTTTTATTTCAAATGCACGGTGCTTATAAAAACTGATAGCCTGCTAGAAATATTACTTATAGGAATTGAACTTCGGTGAAGAGTGAAACACTGCAATTCTTTTCATCATTTACTCTCATTTCCAAGCTGGAAAGAAAGTGGTGCTTGGCTCTTGTAAATGCAGAGTCCCGTGTGTCTCTGCCTTTCATGCATCTCTCTGTATACCTGTCAGGACATGACATTTTGAGGAAAGGAACCACTTACTGGGCATGTGCAGACAGTCCTTGTCTGTTTGTGCAGTATGTACGGCATGCTCTTACTTGCGCCCTGTAAATCAGGCCTACCATTCACATTTACCCCGGTCTGCCTTAGTTCTGCTGGTAGCTCTTTCCTGACTGCAAGAGGACTGCCAGTACATGCTAGTAGCATAAGGAAGGTTGCTTCTTCTTAAATTGTAGGGGCTCCTAACACTGCAAGATCTACACTGAGAGCACAGTCTGTTTCTGAATATGAATTGTATGACAATGGGACAAATTTCATCAATGAAGAATACAATTCGACACTTCAAAATAAAGCAGGGAGAGGCAAAGAAATAATTTATATTCATCAGTCCTAGGTCTCAATAGTGGTTGGAGAGGGGGGAAGAAGATTCATGGTTATTCTAGCAATTAGGCAAGAGCCACCGCACAGTAAATGCTATTGCTCTCCAAGTTGGATGACAATGCAGTCCTCTGCCCAGCCTCGTCAATTCTGGCAAAGAACAGACTTTTCATCAGGAAGAGAATGTGTTTAGCTGAGCTCTTCAATTGTAAAATGCCTAAAAAAGGAAAAACATTTTACATTTCTCTGGGTCTTTGTGTGCAGAATAACTGTTTGTGATAAAGGAAACGGGCAGAGCATGCTAGAGGAAATGAAAAGGAGGGGGGAAATGAGTTTTTTACTTACTGATGTCATCCGAAGCAAGATATCTCTCTGATAAGAACTTCGTCTCAATATCAGAGTTGTGATGATTCATCTCGTTTTACAGGGCACCATCCATCCAGGTTGCTAGTCCTTCTGCAGAAACCAAAGCAGCAGAGAGAGAAACTGCTTCTTTCAGGAAAGGACTGATAATTATTTTATTCATCTGAAATTTTGAGATGCATAATTATATCAGTATTTGTAATCTAAACGGAGTGGAGAAATCTGTTCCCCAGGGTGAATTTAGGGGCCATGGCACAAGTGCAGGACACGCATGTTTAGGCCATTCATCCTTACTCTCATGCTTCCTAATGCCCAGTCAGGGATGCTGACAGAAACAAATAAGATTGCCCACAAAGAGCCACTGGGGTCAAATAAGAGATAGCCCAGTACTACAGCTTGCACATTTCAAATGATTAAGCACTAAGGAATAATATTTCAATAGAAATAAAACAAAGTGAGACAGAATAAAATAATATTGCAATTATGCCCCCCAAAAGGTGATTTTCTAATTAGTTCCTGTCATGTCCTGTCTTCATTTTAGCTTCAGTGATTGCTCTGAGTTATGCAGCTCGAAGAGAGAAGCATGCTAGAAATATTCATCTCTTCCAGAGAAGTATGCAGAGACACCTATCTTGCCTTACGAGATGCTCAGCTGGCAGCAGCTTGGCTTGTCAGTGTCAGCAGCTTGACTCGACTGCCTCTTTGCTCCCTTAGAAAGCTCTTTTCCAGGAGAAGGGAAGTGACTGCCGAACATTTTAACTGAGCATCAGTCATTCTGTGCAGGAATCTGTATGGTTGTGCACTAAATGGAGGAGAATCCTGAAAAACCATGCTTCCACACAAAAAAAATGCCAAGCAGAAGAGCTGTCTCCAATGTGTAGCATTCCCCACCCC
>NW_010408569.1:0-14778 GCF_000710305.1 Buceros rhinoceros silvestris | reverse complement strand
CCAATCATTCCTTTCTGAGGTTAATTATGTTTATTTGTGAAGATATCTCTACTGTTGCCCAAAAATAGCCCATATATGTGGAACTCCAGGGCTTACTATGAGAAAACAAACCGCTTTTGGTAAAGCTTATAATGAAAACTGAGGGCATCTGTTTTTTCTCAGTTGAAGTGTCATTACTTTCCATTCTTGCTTCTGCAGAAATTACTTGAACAAAATTATACACTTTGGATACTGCTCTGGAATTATGAAGTTACTAATCTGGTTGCTGGCAGGTCTCTCAGGAGCTGGTGTATATATTTTAAAAAATCACATCCAACTTAAAGACAATTGATTGCCAGAGTTGCCTTCTCTTAGCTGCAGTTATAATACACTTTATGGATAGAAGAATTGTGGGGTGAATAGAGAGAGGATAAGTAACTTGCTCAAAGTTACACAAGATGCAAAGAAGCCAGGCAACCTGGTCACTGTGACCTATCCTAACCCCCTTCCATTTTTATTTCTTTTAACAAGATCTGATTCTCTATTACAGCTTTGTTTGCAGCAGGAAATTGTCTATCTTCCCTCACTACCTTGATGACCTTGATAGTGTTAATGTTAAGAAACAATCTATGCAACCTCCAAGAGTGGCAGGAGTCAACTCTCTATAAAGCTTTATTCCTTTCTTGTCATTCTTTGTATTATCCAATGAGAATGGAGGAGAATTTTGGGATGGCTATATGTCTATGCAACTAAAAAATCTCTGCAAAAAATCTCTTAAAAAAAATCTCTTTGACATCCAGAGGGACCTGGAAAACCTTCGAGAAGTAGATGAGGTTCAACAAGGCAAAGTGCAAGTTTCTGCACCTGGCTTGGGGCAACCCTTAGCATCAACAGTCTGTGGGATGATGGGATTGAGAGTAGCCCTGAGGAGAAGGACTTGGGCACTCTGATTGATAAAAGGCTGATCATGAGCCAGCAATGTGCACTTGCAGCCCAGAAGGCTAACCATATTCTGGGATTTTTTATGATGAGAATGGTGGAGCACTGGAAGGGGTGGCTTGCCCAGAGAAATGATAGTAGACCCATCCCAGGAAACATCAAAGTCAGGCAGGATGGAGCTCTGAGCAACCTGATCTAGTTAAAGATGTCCCTGCTCACTGCAGAAGAGTTGGACTAGATTATATTTAAAGGTCCCTTCCAATCCAAAACATTCTATGATTCTATGATTCTAAAGGAGGAAAATGTGAACTCAAACTTCTCATTAAATGAAAATTCAACTGCTTTCCCAGCTTAGTGGAGAAAGAATATGCTTAGTCTTTTGGATTGTGCAATGGTTGGGAGACCTGGACTTCTTCTTGTGCTTTAGTCTGGAGATAACACGTATTGTCTTGAGTTCAGGCTCTCAGTGGGGTAATGTCTTTCATTCAAAAGTATTTCGAGACAGGGAGGCAGAAGCAGAGTTTAGCAAGCCTGCATATTCAGAGTTTTGCTACCATATTTTAGCATATGTAAGTGCTGTAAGCCCACCCGTAACCCCAATGAGAACATTTAATTAAGTAAATATTTTGAGGTGGGGAGCATCATTTGCCATTAGTGTTCCAGTTCCCTCTTCCCATGCAGGACGCTCCTGAGGCAAGGAACTAGATGTTAAAGTAAAGATGGTCATTAGGAGAACACAGAAGGCAGGTGGATGTTTTATCCATGAAGCCTAAGCATAAAATAAAGGACATTTGACTCAACTAAATGCCCTGTATAAAGCAAGAAAAGATCTAAGGATGCTTAGTCCTAGATGTGGTTATTTCCAGTTTTTAAATATTAAGTTGTGTTCAGTAAATTCAATGGTTTTATTTTTTATTAATTATGTCTGGTGTTAAAATGTGTGTATAACATGAAGGTTCTTGGCCTCTCATCACTCAACACCAGATTTATCAAAATTTCCATTACTTTTTCAAGGGTAACACCTCCTCTATAAAAATTAGGTCCTCTCAAAAGAAAGTTTGGTAAAGAAGTCATCCATATTGCTTTGTCTATCCAGAAGTGAAAGAAGAATGACAAAGATATTCCTACCTTTTTCCTTTCCTTTCCTTTCCTTTCCTTTCCTTTCCTTTCCTTTCCTTTCCTTTCCTTTCCTTTCCTTTCCTTTCCTTTCCTTTCCTTTCCCTTCCTTTCCTTTCCTTTCCTTTCCCTTCCTTTCCTTTCCTTTCCTTTCCTTTCCTTTCCTTTCCTTTCCTTTCCTTTCCTTTCCTTTCCTTTCCTTTCCTTTCCTTTCCTTTCCTTTCCTTTCCTTTTTTTCTTTATTCTTTTTTCTTTTTTCTTTTCCTCTCCCCTCCCCTTCTCTTTCCTTTTCCTTCTTTTCCTCTCTTTCTCTCTTTCTCTATTTTTGAAGAAGGACTGAATTATTAGCAGTATACTAATACAGCCTGGCTTGTCTGAGCGTCTTCCTAGCCATTAAATGAACCATTTGTCAAAAAATCTATGTTTGACAGTCTGCCAGTGAGATAAGTGGCCAGTAATCAACTAATATCTAGCAAGCAGCAAAACGGGCAATGATTTAAAAGATTTGCACTACCATGACTGTTCATAAACTGGTTTTCCTTGTAATAGTGGCTGATCCTGATCTACTGATGGTTGGTTGCATGGTTGGTTGGTTGGCTGGGTTTTTAACGACAAAATGAAAACGACATTCAGCTGGTTGTGTTGGACTTCCCTCATTTCTAAACCAGAAGATACAGAATTTCACAAAGACTTAAAAAATGTAAAATGCCAGTAATTTGAATGGTATTTTCCATATGCAATTTGGCATCAGTAGAGGCAGGGGAGTAATTGTTTTGAATTTTGATGCATTTAAATAAAATTCATTTTTATTTTCTCATTGTTTTTTAGGTTGACAGAGATGAGTAACTCTGGGATTATGCATTAACTTTTCCCAAATCCTCTGTCCAGTAGCACTTCTCAAGAATCTTGTCTATCTTTTATTGCAGAGAAGGTAATACAAAGTTTAATTTCCCCTTTAATCTCTATTAAATGATTTCTTAATGCACTCAATAACTAGGAGGAAAACTATATTACACAGTTTTGGTGTGCAAATGGCACGACTTCTGTTTATTTTAATGGGTGGCTTTTAATACATGTCAGATGATTTAAAAAATCATCCCAGTCCCTTCTCAGCAGAAGGATGTGTAGCGGAGGAAGTTCTGCAACATCTGTAATGCTCCTTCCTACCAACAGTGAAAGAATAGGCTATGTACCTTTATACATATGCACTTACATATTCTCTCTCAGAATATGGAAGAGTTAAGGACAAGAGCAGAAGAAAAATGCAACAGTTTTTAATAGTGTTGTTATGATTGTTGTCTCTGCCACCAACCTTCTCTCCCCTGAGAGAGCAGCAATGCCACACACTGCTGTTGTGATTTATAGACAGATGTTTCACCCTGTGTTACCTTGTTAGCTAGCCAAAAAGGCAGTCAGCATCAGGGTCCAGAGCCCATCCTTCTGGGATTATCACTGGCAGAGTTAGGGAGTTGACTGAATTGAGTGTAGGGTCAGCAACCCACAGTCATGAGCAATTGCAGAGCAAGGTAAAAACAGTGGTATGACTCCCCTCTCCCTCAGGAGCTGCTTTTAAGCTGAGGCGGTGCAGTGTCAAAAGGGACTAGTTTTGCAACAGCTGTGCCTGCACCCAGCCTCCCGCCTCCTTGATGTTCACCCAGGCCAGCTGGCTTGGCTCCCCAAGGGTTGCCTCAACACTGCAGGCTTGATGGGACATCACTGGTCAGTGTGTAAGCTCCATTGCTGTCCCTCGGCCTGATCTTGTCCCCAGACTTGCTGTTCCCCATTCAGCTCATTGCTGGTGAGGTTGCTCGAGCAGCAGCAAGGCTGTCTCAGCTTCACTACATGGTTGTGGTTCCCAAAACACCTCTGAAAATAAGATTCAGGTTTCTAGGAAAGAGAGGTAGTACAGTCTGCACAGAGAAGACCCCTCCTAGGGCTAACTCAAGAGTTGGAACACTGCCACTGCTGAGTGAATGGTGCTTGTTGGGTGAGCACCACCAAGGTGGTAAAGAAAACAAAAGCCAGTCCCTCCTGCCTCGCTTCTTCAGTGTCAGGGGCTAGCTGGGTGGCACAGGGCACATTAAACAGACGGGGTTAACATGCCTGCTTCTTTAAGGTCCAACAGCTTTGGCTGGTCTCCAGTGGTATGCAGTGGCATTTGCAAGGCCATCATGCTGGAAGGAGGAGGAAAGAAACAACACAGTCCTTAGGAGAAAGGCTGGCAGGTACTTTTGTGATGAAGCATCTCTCATGTGGCTGTTTTCCTTCTCTCTTCCTTCCTCCTACCCTTGCCCTCTCAGCATGTATCTAACATTTTCAAGTTCGAGTTGAGCTGTTGGCTAATGGCTTGCAAAGCCTCCCTCAGAGACAGAATATAAAGAGGTGGGGAAATGGGAATTATAGAGCTGTGTAGGTGGCTGTAGCAGAAGAATGCTATAGAGAAACATGTCAGGGGCAGAAATACCTCTGGGATTCAGTAGGAAAAGAGTTTAACATTTAGTTTGCCTTTTGATTAAAAAAAAAGAAATTATTTTAATTCCAAAGAATATATTGTTCTCTGTTTCTTTATTTCTATTTCTATTGTAAGGTAGGCCAGGATGTCTTCACACAGGTAATGATCACTGCTGAATGTAGGTGTTGCAAGGATATATTCTTACCAGTTGCATACAGACCTTAAGGATTCTGAAGCATGTACTTATTCTCTCAAATGGAAGGATCACAAGAGCTGTTGTTTCTGTTTTCACAGGTAAGGATGACTAACACAGCTCTGTGTTCAGCCACCTTAGCGCTTTCCTTATACAGCTGGATAAACCAGTTTTGAAGTAAGAGCTGACCTACCACAGTCTTCAACCTATGTATATCAAAGTAAATTGGCACCAATTTTGAATTTCTTTGATAGTCATTCTGTATAATGAGCTGCTGAACTGTCCTTGCTGATGGCTCAGGGTACAAATCATTACAGTTCCTTTAAAATAAACTGTCCTTGTTCATGGCTCAGAGAATGGATCTGGGATTCTATCTTCAGGGCCTCATATATGGCCTCAAACCTGTTCATGGCAGAATTATACCAGTTTGGGGGAAGGTCTGGAGGAGTTTTAATGGTATGTACTGTGGGAGCTGGATTTGTAATATTTTTTCTGTATAACCTGTGCTGTTTACTTACATTCTAGAGTTACCCTGTTAAAACAAGTTCTTGTCATTTGTCGTGTCCACTGACAGCTGGCAGCTATTGGGTCAAATATGCTATACGAGACGGTATCAAAGATTGGTGTTGTTGGAACCGTGGCTGGCTGTTGCCTCAGTCCACACAAAATACTCCTCTCCTCTGGATTCTTTATTTTTAAAAAAATTCTGTCATAATAAGACTTACACTGTTAATCCTCCTTCTACTATCAAATACTAAGTTGAGGAAATTAGAGTGAAAGTTTTTTATCAGCTGTCCATCTTTCACAGGTGAGAGAAAATATTTTTTCTTCCTTTCCAATGAATCACATATTCATTATTCCTGCTTTCTGCCATTAAGAAACTCGCTTTCATCCTTTGTTTCCAAACTCTTATATGCAACTTAGCAAAATAACCTGACTGTTTAGACTGCAAAGTTTTCACAACATACGTTTGAGCATCTGCTGTGGGAAACATTGACCAAAATAAAGTGGCCAGTTATCAGAAAGGTTTAGGCCTGTTTAGCATTCAAAGCAGTTGATGCCCTTTGAAATACCAGTTCTCATCTGACACTTGCTGAGAATGCAAACTGATCCACATAAAGCAAGACATGCCTGAAAAGCATTGATGATATTTTTACCTTATCAAAATATCTTGACAGAGAAGTTCATGACAAGAGAATAATGCTTGAAAAAAAAAAGGTCACCCACACAATAGCGTGATTGATCTGATGGCAGGCAGGTACTCTGAGTTGTGTAGGATCTGAGCATTAGCAACTCATTTTTATAGCACAATAATATTTGGAGTATAACGAAGTTGTTAAGACTGACATAGAGAGAAAGATAATTGCATTGTTGGAACCACACCTCAAAAGAACAGTCAAGTAAGACCATATTTAAATCTTGTAGAACAATGTTTCAAGAACAAGGTATGAGATACATGCGCTGTACTGATGACACAGGCTCATTTTATAACATCTTTTTTTGCAGCTGAAGGGTGATTTATGTTACATGAATACAGAGATATTTCAAGATCCCTGACCACTGGATTATCACTTGCCAGGAAGGTAGATGTGGCTTTCATGGAAAAACCTTCATTAAAATCCCCTCATGCCATCACTCATTTGTCTTTCTGCTCAGACTAGGAAGGAAAAGAAAAGATAGTGCAATCCATATCTTGTCCTACCTAATACATATCCTCTGATCTATAGAAATCCCCCTGCCTCTGTTCTACATCTAAATTGACAATCACTATAACTGTTCCTGTATGTCTGTTCCTCTTCCTGCTCTATGCCTAATTCCTTAACAGTGCTTTTGCTGCTACCACTTGTTTTACTGTTAAGTCAGTAACCATAACCTAATAACATCACTGTTCTGACCTGCAAGACTCCCTCATCTCTTTCACACATTCTTCCTTTAAACTCGTTTTTTCCTAGTATTGGCCTCAGCAATAACTTTTGCACAGCATATCCTAGCTGGTTGTTCTATTTTTGTACTAGGTTATAAGCTCCCAGCATCTGTTATAGGTCATAGTACTTTGGAAAACAGTGTGGTTTTATAGTACTGCATGAATGTCAGTGCTAACATGAAAGCCCATCATGCTTACTATGTAAGAAGTAACTGACTGTCTGAATCATTTTTCCTATCACTTGTACAGGCTGCCTACAGCCTGACTGCCACCACAGTAACCTTAATTCTTCCAGTACCACATACAGAAATGACAGAAGAGAGGGAGATCCCTGGACAGAACTACAACTAGAACTGTGCATAGCTCTCTGAGAGCTCAGAAGCATCTGTTGATTTTCACCAGCTGAGAAACTTGCATTACATTTCTCATAAAGACTATTTTTCCAAACAGACAGACCTGACAGACATTGTTGAAGTAGGGTTACAATGGTCTGACTGACTCAAAGTTAACAGATTTGCCAAATGTCTTTTTGGTGCAAAATGTCTTTATCATCTAATGTGAAATAGATTGCATTGTCGTTCAAGTTATTAATATCCCCAAATAAGCCCAGACACTGGCAGAAATCTACCTCTTCATACTCCTTGCTTCAGTTTGGCTGAAAATGACCTCCTTTAGGACTGCTGTAGAACTGGAGGCATTGTACTCGCCCCTGTACAGGATTGATTATAGTTTATTTTGGCATTGTCTAGATTAGGAAAAGAAGACAAACATCAAAACTATTAGCTAATATTTACTACTCCTCTTGTTTCTTTAAAAACTGCTAATGCCAATGTTAGCCAAGGACTATTTTAATGGTAATTATGTAGTATTTATTTTCCTTAGCTTGGATAGGGCTTTAGAAAAGAAGATTAACAAACCTTTACATAAGTGGTAGAGTTACTGAAGTTTTGCTTGTTTGGTATTTATGTGCAATGGTTGGCTTTGTGGTTGCCTATCTCCACTCAGAATTAACCTGTTTGGAGGGCTTGGGATCCATGTGATCAATGTAGGACAAGGAGAGGCCTCCAGCTGGACCTTTCTCTCTGACAAGGTACACAGTGCTTTTCTATGCGGTTGTATGTGCTCATGAAACATGCAGTAACTGTGAGACCTTTCCCACAGTGTCAGATTTGGCTGAAGGTGGAAGTAGAAAGTGTAGGTACACAGGCACACACACGTTAAAATGTGAGGGTTGTCTAAACCTTTTTTCTTCTGAAAAGCAGCTTAAATAGTTCAAGTACAATCTGGAAACTACCTCTCCCATAAACAGGCACCACAAATACTCTTTTTGCAATGAATGGTGGAACACACACACAAGAACTACTGCTCAGGTGAGAAATGGCTAACAGCATCTGCTTCCAATGAGTCAGTGTTTTATCTTCTTCAGTTATGTGTTGCTGTAATATATAGAACCATCCCCTGATGACTGTCAGTCATGCTTCAGTCCATGAAGTAAGGGAACATAAAGAAGAAAAATGAGCCTTTTCTTGTTTCCAGAAGGATGGGTGAGTGAGCAGACAGCAGCAAATAGAGCAGCTGAATTAGATGGTTTAAGCATTTTTGAACTATTTTGATGAGGCGTTTCAGATCTTGTTCACACTTCCATCTGCTTTGCCCCCAAGGGACAAGGAAGTTCTCAAATCAAACAAAGTAACAAATGGTCAGCATAACTGCTCTTTTCCAAAATGAGCATAAACATCTCTCAGGAATTCACTGTGTGCTCTGTGCTTCTATAAAGTGGAACTGTAGAATATGAAAGACTTTGTGTCTCATGAGGAGAAGTACTGTACATCTCACAATTTCATCTTACATGAAAGCAGTAGTTCTGCTTATCCTGTTTTTAATATGAAGTGCACAAAAATGGTCTGTTTAACAGGGACTAGAACTCATGTTTCCTCCCTCTGGTGCAGTAGCATCCTGCTCACCTTTCTTCCTAGAAAATGAAGGTCCCATTCTCTCATGTCTGGGCCAACAAATCTTTACTCCTGCTACTCTCATGGTAGGATGTTCAACAGAAAAGGGAAAGATGGCTCCACAATGGAACAGTCACTTTTTGGGTACTTCCCATTTCTAGCACATGGGAAAGAAGAGCAGTGAAGCCAGTGAAAGGCCTAGAGAACAAGTCTTATGAGAAGCAACTGAGACAACTGGATTGATTAGCCTGGAGGAAAGGAGGCTTGAGGGAGACCTTACTGCTCTCTATAGCCACCTGAAAGGAATTTGTTACAAGGTGAGGGTCAGTCTCTTCTCCCAAGTAACAAGTGATAGGGCGAGAGGAAATGGACTGAAGTTGTGCCAGGGGAGGTTTACACTGGAAATTAAGAAAAATTTCTTCAGCAAAAGAATTTTAAAGCACTGGAACAGGCTGCCCAGGGAAGTGATTGAGACAGCACCCCTGGATGTATTTAAAAGACATGTAGATGTGGCACTTAGGGACATGGTTTAGCGATGACCTGGCAGTGGAGGATGAACTGGCTGATGAGTTTAAGGGTCTTTTCCAAACTAAATAATCCAATGATCCTATGAACAGTAACTCTGGCCCTCCCACAAGCAGAGGAGGTTATTGAACCTGAGCCTTCTGCATCTGGAGAGAGTTAGTTACTCTAACAACTGGGAACAACACACAACCATTACTATACGTAAGCAATATATTTTTGCAGGTCAGATGTTTGTAAAAAGGTGGGGGTAAGTTATAGTTTTGCTTACAGATTTGCACTTTTCAGGGGTTATAAAAGGAAAAGGACCTAAAGGGGACACCCAGTGCGGACTTGAGCATGAGACAGTTGCTGAACTGCCTGGCAGAGCTTTTAGTAAAGAAGTTTGGGAAATTTTACTGGATTAAAAAAAAGGGGTATCTGTGGTTAGAGAATCTAATGCTTGGATTAATATTCCTACTTCAGCCCTAGTTTAGGCAGCATTGTGGATCAAATCTGTCATGTTTTTTCCTATCCAGAATAGTCCTATATGCAGCTATCTTATAAATGTCTACTTCAGAATTCTAATCATATTGCTGAACAATAAGGAAATGTTATTTCTGATAACTTACGTGTTCTATCAGCAGCACAGTGACACTAAAGAGATAACAGAAGACATTTTGTGAAGATAACAGAAGGTTGTTTTATGAAGATAACACTATGCTTTGCAGAATCCATACCTTTTTGCACCCATTTAAAGTTCCTAAAATTTTTTAAAATAATAAATGTTGTATCTTCCCTTCACTTTTGGGTGAATATTTTAGTCTGGAGTTCAAAGCAGCCACTGCACAGTTTGTGAACTTGATTCTAAACCTGTAATCTTCTATGGGGAGCATACTTTTATTTTACGGGGAGCATATTTTTCTTTTGAGATCAGAATGACTAGTTCATATTAATGCTTCAGGATTTTGTCTCCAGAGCTGAAGGAGTGTCCTTAAGTTTTATGAATTCAATTAGGATCATAATCCAGACAGAACTGGCTTTGGCAAAGCTTCCTCTGCTCTGTGTTCCTTATTTAGTAAATAAAACCTGCAGAGTGAGAGGACATTGCTATCTCCTCTGCAATCTTTGGCTTTGGTGTAGTGAACTGGAAATGAGATAATATAGATCAAAAGAACTCTTACAAAACAAGAGAGACTGTTTTTAGAAAGCAGCAAACAATTTTTTCTAAGCAAGAAACTCTGCTTGTTAATAGCAGAGTTTAAGATCTGCTTAAGCTTTGTGGAAAGTTTTGCAAACTACTTTGTTAAGAAAAAAAAATTTAAAAATTTGAAGCTTACACTGTTTGTCTTCCTAGGAAAGATAAGATTGAGCAAGCAGAAAGATAGCTGTATACACACAGGAATTCTTGCTGTTAACTGAGGAGCCTTTTACATCGGACAGGTGGTATGCAGACTTAAGTTGTGTCTGTATCATGTGTCATGTTCATGAATAAGAACTCTAGCAGCTGTAGCCCTTAGTGCTGCATGGGGTAATTTGTCTGCCAGATGAGGTATTCCTACCTGCACATGACTTACCTGTTTCTACCTGTACATGATCTAAATACACAGTCCTTCCATCTGTCCTTTCATGGATCTGGATATTGGTCTTTAGTGGCCTGAATATTTTCTTCTACTAGTCCTCATTCTGACAGCTGTGTCTGGATTTCCTTCTCCTCACTTACCATCCATTTATTTACACACCAGTAAAAATGGTCATCTGCAGCTCTGTGTATAAATTGGCAGCATGTGGACTTAGAGCTTTGGGGTTTAGCTGCATTAAATTTATAGGCCCCTACACTTCCCTCCTTCTAAAGCACATATTGATGCTGGGTTTGTTTCTTAGTGAACTTCTTTTAGAAATAGTTCACAATAACCAGGGATCACCAAATCCAAAATATGTGCAAGTGCCCAGTATAAAGCTAGAAAGTGCATTTCATTTAACTGAGGTTTATATAATATCGCTGAGCATAGCTATTCTAAAGATACATGTCTGTAGGCAATTCCATCCCGTGTCTGAAATTTTTCCTGGAACTTGGAAAAAGGGAGTTGAAAAGATCGTGTAACTTTACATGTAATCATACTGGGAGCAAGCACATGCTAAAGGAATAGCTTGACGTTTCAGAATTCTGGTGGCAATGAATTCAGAAAAGCCCTGGAACAAAAGATGCTGTATTAGTCCCTTAGTAATGTTCTATTTTTGTTTTTTAACATTTATTTATGTATGTCTATACAGATCTGTTCTTATAAAAGTAGTTTTAAAACCATACAAAGAAGAACCCAGCAGTGGTGATTCAAAGCTCTTTTGATCAATCTATAGATTAGATAGGCCACTAGTTACAGCTGTGAGGCAAACTGTTTCTAATCATTTAGTGAGGCTTTTAAGCATTGACTTAAATCAACCTTTTTAAACTAGAAGCCTAGAAGACATATAGATAGATTTTAAGAAATGGAAGTCCCTACTCCCTGCTTATGAATCAGCCTAATACCAGGCAAGTATATTTAAATGGAGAATGACTCATGAAAAATCTCTAAAGATTGATTTCACTCACTTAGAAATATGTGTATGACTGAAAGCTAGAAAGATCAGGGACTGTCTGCATGCTTTAAAAATTGTGTCAGTGATCTCTGATAAGATGACTGTACATCAAGAAATTTCAGGCTTTGATCTGTAGTCTCTTGAATGGATTTCCTTCTCCCCACACCCTGAATATTAATTCTAAGATGCAGGCTAAATATCTGAGGCATGTGCCAGTGGAAAGTTGGGTGGCGGGTAGAAGGAAACAAGGAAGATTCAAATGCCTTAAGTTTTAGGATTTCTAATGCAGTTCTTGGGTTGCTTAACCTTACTGCAACACACTCTTCTTTTAAAGAAATCACATTCCTGAAGGTATGTCTTCCTTGTCCCCTGCTGACATTTCTCCCATTGGTGAGAAATCATATTAAAAATATCCCTGCCTTTGAATTAAACTCTTTCTAAATATTGTGAAATACTAGCAGCAGTATCTTAGGCTTAAGCACCACTTTGGAAGAGTAAATATTTTGCTTTTATAGAGAATTGGGTTGCACAAGTCTCAAAGATGTGAGAGCTTCCAGGAAGCTGACCCTTCCTGAGGTAGAATCAGTGGGATTTGAAGTCTTGTTTCCCTTTTCAATGAAGCAGGTTAACCTTTATGTTCCATGTATTTAAAGTATTTCACATATTATGAATGTAAGAAAACACGAGAACTTGAGGCCAACAGAGCATTTACTGTCCTAAATCCTTAGACGTTTTCCACAAGGATGTATCATAGCCATTGAAGTTCATGGTAAAAATGCCAAGAGCAAAATGCTCTGTTGAATCTGTGCATAAGTGTATTTTGTGTTGGTTGAAAAGGGTATTTCATTTATGTGAAGAAATACACTTAGAGATACTCAAGTCTTTCACTGTTACAAAACTAAAAGTACAAAATTACAAGTACACCCACACGACTGATTGGAGTAGGCTTTGGTTCAGGCTTTGTGCAAAGGCATTTCTAGGAAATGTCTCTTAAAAAACCAGTGGTGGAATGTTGGCTAGAAATGTCTTCTGCTGCTTTGTGCTACTCTACTGATTTAAGCTAGGGGACTTAGGTACCAATTTCCATTATTAGTAAGGTAGGATTAGACATTCCTTCCTGTAAAATTGCCATAAAATTTAGGAATATACGAGAAACCTTGAAGCTCCTTTGAAAATATCAGCCTCCATAGTTCAGTCACTAGATTTTTACTTGTGTTTTTTATAGAACAATAAACATGGTGGTTATCCCATCTGCCTTGAACTTGTATATCTGTCCTAGCTCTTATAATACTTGTGCTTTTCTATTTTTAACAATTTTATTTACTTTTTGTATTCAATGTAATGTATTTACTTTATTGGTTTAGGTAACAGGTGTCAAACTTCATGTGATCCTGTGGATGGGATTCCTCTTATTTCACTGTACGTGTGCACAGCTGAAAATGTAAATATCTACATCTGTCTATCTTGCATAGATTGCCTTTACTGTCTATAAGAAGTAAATTACTCTGACTACTTTCAGTGTCCATTTTAGGAAGAAATTATTCATTCCATATAAGGGCACGTTTCTCTCTGTTGTAGATAACTGCGCTGCCAACACTTAATTTTAGCATCCAGCCTATGTAATATATGCATGGCTTTTCTTCCCTGCCACAGGTTACAGTATCCTTTATCCTTTTAATGATGGATTTTCTTCCTCTTGTCTCTAGCAAGAGTCTTTTTTTTCTGTTTACAAAGCTTGACAAATGCATTTTAGTGTAACAAATCTTGTAAAGTGAGGTCTTGTCAATATGAAAGCATTTTGCCTGGGGCAGACAGTTGTAAAACAAACAAAACTGTGAGGTTCTTTCCAGCTGCCAACCACTTGAAATTTCAGGTTCACAAGCGACAGAAATTATTCCAAAACATCAGAGATCACAAGTGCTCAAACAACAGGAACCTTCACATCTTGGCAGCTGATTATGCTGATAACTGCTATTCTATCAAGTGGCTTCTCTCTCTTATATGCAGAGGTTGTATTCAGAGATTGTATTGATTTAATACACATTAAAAGTTAATGATCTGACCCTAGAGTCTAGGACTTGTTAAAGATTTATTCCACCTGTTAAGGCTTTATTGAAAATCACCTCCAAATAACATTCTTGATCATGCATTGAATCATTACAGTGTATCCACTTGCACAGTTCTGCACTTCTTACAACAAACTGAAGAATTCTGCACTTCAGCTTGTTTGAAACCTGATGCCAAGAGCGATTCTCCATAGACAGCGGGCAGCTTGATTAGCAAGCAATAGGTCAAGATTTGAAAGTGCCCTTATGCTTCCTGACTGTACTCTTAAACCAAATCACAGGCTAATAGGCTACAAATAAATGCAATATAGATAGGAATATAGAAGCCCTGTGTATACTAATTACTATCCTTTTAAATAGGGGAGTAGAAGCCCTATGTTTATTAATTACTGTATTGTTGAGGGTGGCTGGATAGAAAAAGAGGGAAATGAGATGAATATGGTGAATCACTCTTTTGTGCTGCTTTAGACTTTTGTCATGTAATGAATATGATTAATTTTTCTATAGAAAGAGAATTATTATTACTGTCAGAAGTTGAAAGTAGTAATAGAAACTATTACTACTGACAGTAGTAAAGTGCGATGGCAGGAAAACTGCGGTGATCTTGAGGGAACCGTCATTTTTCAGAAACTACTAGTTTGTTCACAAACTGACTTGACTAGTCATTTCAGCATCACTGCAGATGTAATCATTCGTTTATAGCCTTGGGGAGATGTATTTGTAGTTAGGACTGAGTGAACTGTGGAGCAGCTGGCAATGCAGTACCATAAAGCAGGCCCTCAATTGAATAGGTGTCCGGCTGCTATCCAGGATCCTTTCTGTTTTCTGCATGTATCAGTATGTGTAAGAGTGCCGGGAAGCCGGTTATAAAGAGTTGCTATCAGCAGCATTATTTTCTAAGGTTCCAAAAACCCTTTTGGTCTTTGCCCCTCACTGCTTTCTTTTTGTGTACATCCTGATGCCTCTCCTACTTCTAGGTCTAGAACACCAGTTTCAGAAACTGGCCAAGCCATGCAATTCCTTTTGAGATACACAGACTTGATAATAGTCTGTCCTGGGTTAGCCAAACCTTCCCTTGT
>NW_010408568.1:13080-14689 GCF_000710305.1 Buceros rhinoceros silvestris | reverse complement strand
TATACTATATAAATAATTGCAGGGAGGGGGAGGAGGTGCTATGGTTTATTTACTGGGCATGCATAATGAGACTATTGCCCTTGGTGGAACGGTATCTGGATTCTGGATACTTCCACTGCTTGAACAGCGTTTTGTGCTGGTTTACTGTAGAACTGCATTGACACCAGTATCCCCTACAATCATTTGATTTCATATAGTTTGTGCAATGTCCAGTAACAGACCCTAATGTCATTTATTTACTCTAATTAAAAAAAAATTTCTAATCATAGCAGAAGGAATTAAGAGAAAAAGAGTTGGTTTCCCTCCCCTACTGGGATTATCATTATTAGCTGAAAAAATTATAAATTTGTTTACATTCAGAGTAATTTTCTGCATAGTCCTATAAATACCCTTAATAACATTAATAATGGATAACATTAATTGCTGAACATTATCTTGTATTTTCTGCTAAACTCCCAAACCCTGAAATTATACTCAAACCTCAGTGAAGTCCATGGAAACTCTTCCGTGAGTGGATAATGACTCAGATATTAGGTTAAGCAGCAAGTTTCTTCTGGTGGTAAACAAGTATTGTGACTTTCCTCTTAGTCTCTAAAGCGACAGGGTAAAATGGAAGGGTTACTGCCTTTTAGTTCTGCAGGCAACACACAGCTTTAACTTAAGTATTTAGGGATTTTATTCACTGCGTGTGACATTTTGCTATCCAATTAAATTGTTCTTTAAAGAAAGAACATCATAATCCTGGCTTCAAAAGACCATGAACCTTATTAGTTAAGTACTTGCTCTTTAAAAAGTGCATATTTTATGACACAAAAGTGTTGGGGGTACACTTTCAGTACAAATTAGTTTCTGATATAGATTTGCCAAATTATGCAAAAGGCTGCAAACTGCCTCATACACTATATACAGTTTGTTTTCAGTGTGTTATTTCAGAACAAATAGTCATCATAGCAGTGTAATTTTTCAGGTTAAATATTATCTCTGTTTAATGATATTGTATAATATCTTCACCTCATTGCTTTTCATTTTTATATTCTTTTCTGTTGTATAACAGAATCCTATTATGTCTGTTTAAAAAATCTATAAAATCCGGCAGAATGTTCATTTTCCGTTTATTCACCCAGGAGAGTTCAGGCCACACACACACAAAAGAAAAAAAAACAAAAACAAAACCAAAAGCTTTATTTGCTCAAAACTGTCAGAAAGAAAAGTATTGAGTTCAAAGAGATATGAAAGATGAAGCACCAAGGGGAAGATTACAGTACAGTCTCTAATTTATTTGCCTTCCACCCGTCACGCTAGCTTTCGTTTAACATGCAATCCAAACAGAGAATCATACTATTTTTGCCATTTTCAGACAAAGCAATTACAAAATCACAAAACCCTTAATTTCCTCGGAAGTCACACGTTTTCAGGCTTACCAGCTATTTCAACAAAATCAGAACTCAGTATTCACTTTCCATAGCCTTTGAATTCACACTGTCCCTTTTTTTTCCTATACATGTTTATTAGGAAAACACACGTTTATTACATTCAGAGTTTTATTTTGGTGCTCACTTGACAGGTTTTTGTAGGACATCTAAACCACTTCGTTTCAACTATAGCAGGA
>NW_010408568.1:10575-12993 GCF_000710305.1 Buceros rhinoceros silvestris | reverse complement strand
TGCTACTTGAAAAAATGTTTACTTTCTCGTCTACTGTCTTGCTTTCTCCATAATAAATACAAAACCATAAATACAGGTCTGCCTCATATTTTAGAGACAAATTCAAATGCAGATTTATATCTAAGGTTTGTTTTGTGGCACAAACCCATCAAAAGATGCAGCGTATCTGAATAAATGTCTTCTTCATTCATTTTAATCCCTAAACGTTACTCTGTGATACAAATATCTAGACAACTTCTCTCATCTACCTTCATGCATTTGACATTAACCTATTACTTAAACAATCTTCTTTTCTTCTGCTCATTTTTCAGAATTTAATCCATTTATCTAATTTAGCAAGATTGTTGATCCTATTTTCCAAGACAGCTGTGATCCGGCTTAGTGTGCAGATGAAATTGAAAATCCAAATGTTACAAAATGAGGTTTAAGATTTTGCTAGAATCTAATTTTTTGCTTTAATTATTATTTGAGTTTTTTGTTTCTATTTGGTTTGGGGTTTGGGATTTGGAGTGTTTCTTTTTTTCCTAATATTCACCTGACTAAGTGAATTGAAATAAGTTACAACTATGGATACAAGACTTTTGGAGGTAAGATTCATTCTAATAAAGTGTAACAGGGTTTCTCAAAGTGTACAAAATCACTTTTCCTCTGTATTACACAGATGCAATGGCATTGCTGGTGTAAGATCTTGCAACATGAGTAAATCACAGCTAGTTTCTCACCGGAAGAAAAAATGCTAATTGTCACAGACACTGTGGTTTTATTTATTCAGAAGCACCATATTTATTTAGAAGGAAAATCACAGCAAATATTTCTGCCTCTTCCTAAGCCCTCACGTTTACAAAGTTCACCTTCAGTAACTGCACCTTAGTTTTGTCAGCTGAGTGAACGTTTTGGAGTGTTTTTTGTCTATTCTTGGAATAGACATACAGGGTCAAAAGTGTAATCCCATGGTCAGTAATGCATACTTCAAAAAGAGCGTAAGCTAGAGAAAGAGTTTACTACAGTAAGCTGTGTCATCAGCCACCCCAAGGCTTAGAAACTTCCTGAATCAGGTGTGTTATCTTTGTGTTTAATAGTCTTCCATCGGTTCTACATTCATGAATTTGTCTGTGTGCTTTTTTGAGCTGTAAATTTTTCATATGCTGTAGCTGCAAGTCCCACAGAGATCAAACAGGGCTGAAAAGAGGAAAACACACAACAAAGAGCGAATATACAGGGTTAAAAGGAACAGCGAGGTTCATCATTGGGCCATAAATAGATCTTACCAATCTTTATCATACTTGGCTGGTAGTGTCAAAAACACCCAAGACAATACAAAGGTTTGCAGTCTAAGTCTGATACTGTAACTATGGAAAGCATGAGTTTATATGCAAATTAATATTACCTAATCAACGGAAAAATAAAAAGCTGAAGATGTGGAAATACTGTCATGAAGTAAGGCTGGCACTAAAGCATCAACAAGTCTTAAAATTAAATGCTAGTGCTAAAACAGCAATTGAATTTTGTTTTGAGAAGCATAAATAACTACAGATCCTCAAAAAGCCCAAACAGCAAAACATTCACAAGACTGCAAGTGAAATACTGGCTCATTCATCTTGTTTGAGTTGTTCTGCCCCCTTAATTATATTTTGAAGGTATTCCCTCTGAGTGTCATTTCTCTTCACATTTTCTCCTATCTCCATCTGGAGTTTGTTTACCAGAACTTGCTGTGCTTCTCCCGGACTTGATATTCCACTAAAATGGATTACTGACATTCATTACAACACACGATACTTGCAGCCTTTACCTTCCCCTATCCATTCATAAAGAGAGACAATAATGCAGAATCTTTCTTTAGAGTTCCTCTCAGCCTGTTCTTTCAGATGCAAAGGAAACCAGTCACAAACCTTTGCAAACAAACAAACAAACAAACAAAGGAAGTGTAAGCAGACTTTGCAAAAAGAATTTCCATTCCTTCATTTTAAAATATTTTTAGCGGTCTATCTAAAGCACACACTTATAAACAAATATATTCGTATTAACTCTTACTCTTTGACCTACCTCTGGAAACAGGCTATCAGGTATAAATAAAATATATCATTATTTCTGTGTAACCTTTCTACAGTACAAACTAGTTTTTCCAAGCCCAGACCTTAAGACAAGATCCTTTTTTGTCATTGTGTTAGGTTGGCACAGCTCTCCTTTTCAGGAGACCTTGCTTTAAACTAACCTACAGCATTTGTATTCCCTGCCATGTGATGTTAAGCAGCATCCTCATTGGCTGAAAGTTTTCGTGCCGTTTTCACTTTAAAAGTTGCACGACTGCGCTGAGTTTAGTTCTTCACGTGCGCGGAGACCAGCCATGCCTGCCTGCTTGCCTGCTTGCTTTTCCCGGGGCTGCCGTCACTGCTGCCCCCCATCCCGGAGCTGCCGCCA
>NW_010408568.1:7766-10452 GCF_000710305.1 Buceros rhinoceros silvestris | reverse complement strand
TCCCGGAGCTGCCGCCACTGCTACTACTCTCTCGAGCCCATTTCGCCTGGGAGCCAGCCTGCGTTCACCGTGCCAGAAACCCTCGCCGGGGACAGCCGTTGCCGCTGCGTTCGACACAGCCGCGCCGCAGGGACTGAGCCCTGTCGCCAACCACTGCCGCAAGCATCGCTCATCTGGAGATCTGCCGCTGCCGCTTCCTCAGCAAAGTGCCGCTGCCACAAGTGACCAGCTCGGTAACCATGTGCCTCGGGGGATTGGAGCCCCCCCCCCCTCGTCACTTCTGAGGAACCTCATGCCACTGCCCGCTGAGCCGCACACCATGCGGGACCGGAACCCCACACGCCCAAGGAGCCGTTTCCCTGCTTGCTACGCTTTTCGCTGCCGGGTTTGCCTTTGCTGCTGCCTCAATCCATGATAGGCCGGTAAAATCGTGTTGGTTTGGGTCTCCCCACATAGTGCCCCGGCTTTGTATTTGCCATGGTTGTCTTTTCCTGTGCCACGTGGCTGTCGCCATCTTTACCCTGCCACGGTTTTACTTTCCGTCCCGCGGTTTTAACCCTCGCCTTTCCATTTCCTACAAACCCGTCATTATCTTACTGGTTTTCTGTTTGTGTTTAATATATTTCTGTTTGTTGTGTTATTAAAGTTTGTTTCAGTTTTCTAAAAAGCATTTTAGAAGTCTCACTAATTCTTTTCTCCCTTCCCCTATTTCTGTCGGAATAAGGGAAGGTATTATCATTACTGGACCTTGGCTCACCTCGGCCAAACCAGTGACAGCCATTTCCACTTTCTTGCTGAAAAAAAAATAAGGATTTCACAGCAGTCTAAACAAATCCAAACTACAGCAGAAATTGATGAGAGAAATGTAAGATCCTCTTGCTAATTCTTTTTATCTTTATTGATCTGCTGAGTTACAACAAAGTTTACTTCTTTACTGTTTATCCAACTGTGGAACTTTTCAATAACGTATTTTCCATTACTTTTGGATTCTAAAGATATCCTGCCTGTGTTTGGTCACCCTGTCTATGTGAATAATGAGGAAATATGGGGAAGAGAAAAGGGAAGAGAAAGTGAGAGAAGAAGAAAGAAATAGGCAAAGACTCGCTGAACTGTATCTTTAAAAGCCTAAAAAGCCTCATTTTCATGAGAAAATGCAGGAATATTTGGAAGGCTGGGAGAAGATGACTGGCAGAAGAGCTGATTGAATATCAGACCTCTCCAACATTAACCAGATTATTTAATGTCACTATCTGAACTTGGATATCTCCATAAATACAAGCCTTTTTTATACACATAGGAACACATAATGGAGAAAGAAAGAAAGACTGATTTTCAAGAGGTCTTTGATTCTGTTTTCACTGCAATCTCTCGTTCTATCCTTCAGACATGTCTTGTCATTTTGTGGGTTGTTGTTTTGGGGTTTTTTTACATTATCAGTAATAACTATCATAACTTTGTAAACGTGCCGTTTTTAGCTGCAAGTCAAACTGTCAGGAAAAGTAAATATGCCATTGTGTTAAGTGACCCTCCATGATACTTTGCGTGTAAATCATACTAAGTCAGTAATGACATACTTGAACTCACAATATGTGTATCAGTTCACACAGACTCCTGCATTTTGGGTACTTACAGAGGTATTAGCTTTCTTCCCTGAGGTGTAATTGTGAAATAAATAAATAAATAAACTTTATCATGCTGTGTGATATATCAGTACTCAGAAACTGTCTGGTTTTTTTTTCTCATCAAGAGTCAGTGCTTTGTTGTTTGCTGAAAAGTATGTCCAACTGCAAGGGCTATGATTTTGGATGGGATGTATCACTGTGGTCATTAAAAAGTCCTCTGTGCAGTTTCTGTTTTCTAAGAAATTATACAACAATGACATACTAATGGTGATTCTACACTTTCCTGATAGCTTTCCCACCAGGTAAGTCACATTTCACACTGCCAACAGACCTCTTGAGTAACGTCTTAACACGTAGCATCTACCTAGCTCCAACATAAAATATAATGCTATTTGTCAATACGCAGATTTTTTTCTATACATCAGGAGTCTCAGCCTATAGATTGTGTGCACGAGAATTGCACTTGCCTGAGGGCTATGGAGTTAGATGCACAGCAAGTCAAGGACATGGCACTGGAAATGTCTTGACACTTTTGGTGCTTTTCCTTTAACTCAGTAAGGTTTTTCTATATTTTAAGTGAAGAAAGAACGTATCCAGGGACTCAGTTGTGCCATTTTCTATCAGAATGAAGAACTTCTACAGGCCAAACATCAGCGAACCTTCTTAATGAGTGCTCTCTGGAAGGTGGCACAAAATGGCCTCATCAGAGCAGGGTTATTCAGGGAATAGTAGTCTGAACTCCAAAATGTCTGAACATCAAATGAAAGAATGCAGATCATGTAGGAAATGTTCCGCTATCTCAGAAGCATGGGCCATCTGTTTAGTCTCTTCAGTTGGCATTAGGAGATGCTATGTATAAATATGCAGATCATGCAAAACCAACCATCTTCTGCTGTCTAATCTCCTCATACTCCCTGGGCAGCCATAATTGTGGTAGTGTTGTTAGTATGTTGCTGTCTAGTTCTGTTAGTATTAATTTCTGGACCTGCTGTCCAGGAATTTGTACAGGAATTCAGTAATACAAGCATCCTGGTTTGTATCACCATGAGTGTGGCCAGCAGGAA
>NW_010408568.1:6953-7721 GCF_000710305.1 Buceros rhinoceros silvestris | reverse complement strand
TAGGAGTCAGCAGCGTGCCCAGGTGGCCGAGAAGGCCAATGGCATCCTGGCTTGTATCAGCAATAGTGTGGCCAGCAGGAGCAGGGAAGTGATTGTTCTTCTGTACTCAGCACTGGTGAGGCTGCACCTTGAGTACTGTGTCCAGTTTCGTGCCCCTCACCAAAACAAGGACACTGAGGTGCTGGAGATTGTCCAAAGACAGGCAACGAAGCTGGTGAAGGGTCTAGAGAACAAGTCTCAGGAGGAACAGCTGAGGGAGCTGGGGTTGTTTAGCCTGGAGAAAAGGAGTCTCAGGGGTGACCTCATCACTCTGTACAACTACCTGAAAGGAGATTGTAGCAAGGTGGGTGTTGGTCTCTTCTCCCAAGTAACAAGTGATAGGAAAAGAGGAAATGGCCTCAAGTTGTTCCAACTGAGGTTTAGATTGGCTGTTAGGAAAAACTTCACTGAAAATGTTGTCACGTGTTGGATCAGCCTGCCCAGGGAAACAATTAGTTCACCGTACCTGGAGGTATTTAAAAGGTGGGGTAGATGTTGTGCTTAGGGGCATGGCTTAGTGGTGGACTTGGCAGTGTTATGTTAACAGTTGGACTTGATAATGTTAAAGGTCTTTTTCAGCCTGAAGATTCTATGATTCTAACACCAGCCCAGGAATATATTTGCTAAATACTTACATTTCATTTTACACAGTCCAAACCAGACATTAACAATCACAACTCCTTTAAAAAAAAAAAAAAAAAAAAAAAAAAATTAAAAGGAGGTTTCATG
>NW_010408568.1:0-6872 GCF_000710305.1 Buceros rhinoceros silvestris | reverse complement strand
AAACCAAAAATTAACAAACACAACTCCTTTAAAAAAAAAAAAAAAAAAGAAAAAAATTACAAGGAGGTTTCATGAAGTATTTAATTCTGAGACAAATTTAATTTGTCTCAGATGTCATGGAAAGCATGTATCTGTTCAACAAAACTGTTGCAAAAATTTGCAGGTTGTCTATATCTATATAAAAACCCAAACCTAGGAAGCCTGTTTGACTCTGTATGCTGCAAGTATTTACCAAACATGAATTAATTATCATTCATTATCAGCTCAGTTACTGCCCGGACACCTCACCATACCTGGAAGAATTGAAAAATGAGTACTTGAATAAATTCTCATCTGATAATAGATGAGCATAGAACTGCAGAATGCAGACTGTGTCACGGTTTGCTTCCGAGATTTGGAGATTTTTTTTTTTTTTTTTTTTTTTTGTAACATAGCTGGACAATTTAATCCCATACTATGTTTAAAAACTTTTCAGAATGTTTTTTTCACACTATCTGTCATTGGAAGCACACTGGCTAGACATACATAATCATTCTAGCTTGTGGCAATTCTTCAGTGGGCATAAATAGCTCGGTTTTGATCCTTAAGGTGAGTTGGTATAAGAACTTGATTCTGCTTCCCAACATTTCACTGAAAATGCTGTTATAATAAATGTTGTATTGAATGGTGGTGCCATTAAGCCAAAGGTGTTTACAGTGTTTACTATGAGTGTCCTGCAGTTCTGGAACTTGAGAGGATCATTTTTTGTTCAATAATACACATCTAATAGACATGACTAGACCTACACTTGCAGTAGTGTTGCAAATAGGAATGAGAAATGCTAGCGTTTCAGTTTGCTAAGGTATTACAAGTATTTTCTTAATTATTGTTTGTTCCCAGAAAATCAATGGATCATTACATCTGTGGAGTTTTGGTAGATTCTTCATTTCTAAAAGTCTGATTGAACAGGGAAATAGTATTTTGTCGTTTAAATTACTATATATTTTTGCTTGTTCTTTATTGTTGTGTTTTAACTTTGTCTAGTTTAGTAATATGCATTTTATTTACATGAATATAGTTCAGATTATCAGTATACTTATTAACTTGAATTACATTATTTTAAATTATTTTGTAGCCATTAATTGCATTGCTGCTAATAAGTAAGTACTAATGGTACAGGTAAAAATGTGCATAAATTTAATTAAAATGTGATTTATGTAAACACGATTATTCCCAGATAATTTTCTATTCAATTAAAAAAAGAAGAAATATTTAATGCTACAAAATTCAACCCTTGTTTTGATTTTTTAATATGTTTTTAAAATTAAGAGAAGGGTAATTGAACTCTAGAAAAAGCTGATCTAATCATCTGTTCCACATCTCCGATTTATCGCTGAATTTCCTAATTAGCATTTTGACCTTTATGAAGATAATTTAGTGAATCTTACATTAGTAGTAGACCAGGCAGGAGCTGTGGGTTAAAACAGTAACTTTTTCTGATTGTACAAAACCTACTTTAAAAACTACTTGGAAGTTCCTATGTTTACTTAATTTGGTGTTTGATTCACAGCAACCCATTTTAGGTCAAGCAAGCATCACTAACAGAATGCAGATTAATAAACCACAGACAAAATTTTAGTCTGATTCTTAGGGAGGGTTTTTCAAATAAGGTTTCCTAGCTCAGTTAGACTGGCATTGTTTCTTGCGATACTTTTTGAAATTTTTACCAAAAATAAGGAGCATTAAGCATTAATGAGATGAATCACCACACACCAAAAGCACGTGCATCATTGTGCATGTGTCCCAGTGAAGACTTCACAAGTGGTGGGTACTGTCTTTATACAGACCATATACAGAACAGAGGAAATCAGCTAATTATTTACAGGTGTTTTCTCTTTGTTTTCATATTCTAGACAAAAATCACTATGTCTGACCATTTTTCCTGAGGAGCAGCATGTGTAAACTAATTATTGTGATGCCAGATTCTCAGAGGCTTCAACCTCACTCAGTATACTTTTCCACAGAAACACTCTGACATTTCCTTGGAATGACTTACTCTGCAAGAATTTTGAGAAGTGATAAATATGCTATTTTGGTGCACTATGGTAGTACCTCTCATTATAGTTACTACTGGAACCTGGTGCTTGGTTGTTGTTCTAAGAGAATTATTAGAACTAGTGGAGGCTTTTCATGTTTTCTGGCAGTAGCTGAATTAAGTTCTAGTGGGGCTTTTCCCCTAATTTTCTCCCTGCATAATCTCAAAACATCTTTGTGGTCCTCTTGAGTTGTCTGCCCCTTCTTCCAAAGGACATAAACTCTTTTCTCCCCGCCCTGCCGAGTTCCAGCCAAATCTCTCTGTTCAGCCAGGCCAATCTTCTCCAGTCTGTTTTAGCACAGCATGTGAGAAGGTACGTGAACATTCCACCAAAGAACGAGTTTGTGAAAAATATGAAATCAAAAGAAAAAAATCTCAGGAAAGAATTTAGCTTTTACCATTGCTGTTCAGAGATGGGCTATACCTGGAGAAAAGCCTAGCCCTACTTGACAACACAGGGAGACAGCTTTCCAAGGACTGACAAGATTTCAGTTACAGTTAGCTACATTAAATAATCTTTTAGAAAAGATGTTCCCCTTATTCTGAAAACACACAGTCTTCAGTGATTTATACTACTACTTGATTGCAGATCAAGTAAACTACTAAAGAGGTATGATCCTTCATCAAAAAAGTAGTAGGCCAAAAGCCCAGTCACCAAGGAATATTACTACACTCAACATTTAATCCAGTGAGAATATGTGTCTGCTTTTAGTGTGTTTTACTATGCATGATGTATTTTATTTAAGCTGTATGTAGGTTGCAGCACTGACTCATAAAGATATTATTGCAGCTGTACCCAGAAAGAAGCAACATGTTTACTCCGTGCTCAGGATGTGGACAACAATAACCCAGATGCCTGTGAGAAAAGCATGTGGAGCATTACTCTGTGACTTTGGTCCAACTGATTGAAAATAAAACCAAAACCAAACCAAAACCAAAAAACTGTCAAGTCATTAGAAATTACATAAACTAAAGATAATACTGTGCAATAGAGAACTCCGGGAAAACTGAAAAGTGCCCAATGAAAGTGCAGAAAATTGAAAGATGGCAGCTCAGCAGGACTGAGGTTCATCCTGCAGCACAGTGCAAAAGAGCTCACCTTCCCAACCTGACTGCCACCAACTGCATGTAGTGACTTGTCAGGTGCTTGCATCAGAAGTGACAAACATAAAAATGCTTAGGCTGTTACATTAGCCCAGCCAATCTACTATGTGCATTAGCTTAGAAAGAATTTCTGTGTAAACATAACTTTTCTATATTTCTGCTTCTGTACAGTTAAAGGTTCCCAAACACCAAGTAGCTAATACAGGAATACTATGGGACCTCTGCCTATGGCAGGAGTATAAGCACTTTAAAGGGATTGCATGTCAACCTGTTATTTAACCTCTGAATCTATGTAGACAAAATAGGGTCAAACTTATCTAATTTCAAAAATGTAGCTGAATCTCTACATGCCTGATAAAAGTCCTTTGATAGATGTTCTGTGCAGTCTGAAGCATAAAAACAATAGCAAGACATAAACTCCCAGGCATTTTATCACCAGCCCAGTACAGAAACAATTTTATGAACCTAAGACTGAGCAGAAGGATGTCACAGGTGTGCCAAATAAATGATCTCTGAGAAGATTTACAAATGCTGGAGTAGAAATGCTAAACATAAAAGTAGACAGGCAAACATTCTTGATGAGACAGGTTGTACTAACTCCTCATATTTGCCGTAGTTACTCATGTGTTTTCTGAGCCAAATGTGAGGTGCCTCCAGTGTAATAGAATGTATCTCAGTACCTCACGCTTCTATAACTTAAATCAATTCTCTCCCCACATTCTGTCAAAATGAATGTCTTGAGGACTAGAAATTCAGTCTTTAATGACTAGTGCTGTCAGACATTGATAGCAAATATCTGCTAGGTGGATGGGAAACATCAATATGATTTCACTGGAACCAATCAAGAAAAGAACAAAATTTGGTTTTAATGGTCCTGAAACTTCCTAGACAACTGTTGGAAAAGAAAAAAGAGATCAAAGCTATGCATTGATTGTGCAGCAGGTGTATGACAGAGTACCTCCCGATATCCTCTTTTACCGACCTTTTAATCTATACGCCCAAGGTTTCCTTCACTTGGAAACCAAAGTGTGATGGAAAATACTGTACACATACAGTCAGAGTGCAACTACAGTTTTCAGAAAATGCTCTGCCATCAGTAATAATCTCAGCCCTCACAAGTGAGAGAGATAGAGAAATACTAGCTGCTTCAGGCTAAGATATGTTTCAGTGTTTAGTCAACTTAGCTTTTATTGTCTAAATCCTGTTCAATCTAAATGCCTTGAACAGCCCAAACATCATCTGCAATCACCAGGTAATACATTCTTGGAAGCTGAGGAAAAAAAACCCCAAAAAACAAAAAAACCCAAAAAACAAAAAACAAAAAAACCCAAAAACCCAAATACCTGAAAATTCCTGTCTACCAGGCTGAGATCAAAATTCAAGGATGTCACAAACTATGAAACAATACACTCCGATATTCTTAAGAAAAACTTAAGAACGACACTAAAGGGTCTATCAAGCCCCATGCATTTCCCCAGTAATACCTAACAAGGGATGCCAAAAGAAGAATTTGTTTATTGTAAAAATGTTCTTTACCTCCAACTGTTTTCATTTTAGTATGTTCACCCAGACCAGGAGTAGTCTTACTCATTTAGCAAGTCTCTGTAAATTATTCTTACATGTATTTGTCCAGTCTTGCCTGCCATCTTACTTAACTCAAATATGCATGTTACACTGTTGTAATGAGTTCCACAGTCCTTCCTCTGCTATGTGAAGAATGACCTCTTGCATATTTCGACTCAGCTCTGACTAGTTTCGAGTCTTCCTGCTTGCATTGGAAGTGAACATGAACAACTAATCCCTATTTCTTGATGCCACTTAAGATGTTCTAAATCATTATCTACCCTCTGTAATAACAAGTCACCTCTTTTACAGTTTTCCTTCGTATAGAAGATATTCTTTGCCTTTGGGTATGTATCTTTTTCATCTTTCTTTGAATATTTTCCAGTTTCCATTATTCTCTTTTGGAGGTGAAGGAATCATGATAAGGGCAATTCCCATACTTCCATATTCAAGGTATGGGCAAGCTAAGAATTCTACAGTGCATGGATATTATTCTCTGCATTTTTCTTTGTAAAGCTTTGGTAAGTCATAGTATTTGCTTTTCTTTTTTGTTTGCTACCATGTATTGACATGACATTTTCATAGAATTTTATTCCATAACATCAAGATCTTGCTTCCGAGTAGTAATAGGCAGCTTAGAGCTTTACATATCATTCATATGCATCATTAGGATTGCTCTTCCCCGTGTGTATCACATTTATAAATGCTAAATTTCATCTGTGTGGTGTTTTAGGATTTGGTGCAGTTTCAGTAGCGGAGGAAGAGACTGCTGCCTTTTGTTTGGCAGTTTTGGTAGTGGGGGATGGGACTGCTAGCAGGGCCCCTGTAACAAGCTTCCCAAAACAAGCTTCCCTGGCTCCAATTCAGCCCCACCTCTGGCCAAGGCTGCACAAATCAACACCTCAGTGAATAAATCTATTTAAGAGGGGAAACCAGTTTGGGAACACCTTTTGGTTTTTGAATGCTCTTTTATTTTGGAGGGAGTAGGGCAGAAGAAGAAGCAACCATGCAGTTCACCAACCATGTGGTCACCCAAGGTGGCGAGTGAGAAGTTGAGGAGACATGCCGATACAGCCATTTCCCTTGGCCAGTGGCGATTTGGCAGGCTGAGACCCTGCAATCCTCAGAGAGCACTGATGGGGAAATGGTTGGACTGCAGAGACCCCAGTGAGAGAGCTGGGGAGAGCCCCACATTGCAGAGAGTTGAGCCTGTAAAAGGCTGTGACTCTAAGGAGGATTGGCGCTGGGCTGGGTTGGCACTGGGAGAACCAGTCCTGGTGGCAGACCTCCCCACTATCTGGAGACATTCATATAGGACTGGCAGTGGTGGGGGGGAGCCACGTGGCAGCAAGGAACTGTGAGGAGTGTTTCTTGTGAAGAACAAGTGGCAGGAACTATACAGAGAAACTGAGACTGACAAACCGCCCCCTGCCCCAATCCACTGCCCTTTGCACTGACTGGTGGATGGGGGAGGAGGTAGCAAAGCAGGGCCTGGTAAGAAGGCAGGGGTGAGAGGAAGATGTCTTTAACATATTGCTGTTTCTCTTATTGTCCTACTTTGATTTGCATTGGTGATTTTGTAGCAGTTTTGTTGTTTAAATTAAATTGATTTTGTTTCCCCTAGTTGAGTCTGTTTTTTGGTCCTGACCATAAACAGCAAGTGAGTCCTCCCTTGTCCCTTGTCTTGACCCTTATGTTGTTTGTTCTATTTTCTCCTACTGTTGAGGTAGACCAACTGTGTGGTGCTTAGATTGATTTTGTGTCCCCTAGTTGAGTCTGTTTTTTGGTCCTGACCATAAACAGCAAGTGAGTCCTCCCTTGTCCCTTGTCTTGACCCTTATGTTGTTTGTTCTATTTTCTCCTACTGTTGAGGTAGACTTCTGATTACTTAGCCTAAAATTTTTAGATAATTTATGCTTTGGGTGGTTTAGTCTAAATTAATATTAATTTTATGTTTAATTTTCTCACAACTAGGCTTTTTTGTTTAAAAAAATATAATAAAATTTTAATTCCACTTTGTCAAGGGTTAGGGTTGGCCACTAGACAAATGACAGATGCTTTCTATTAACCTTCCTCCCCTCCCAGAAGGGGAATAGAAAGGGAATAAGGTAGAGAGACTTATGGATTGGAA
>NW_010408567.1:0-6941 GCF_000710305.1 Buceros rhinoceros silvestris | reverse complement strand
TATATATATATACTTATAATTAAGTACACTTTAAATACTTACCAAATGGAATCCAAGTATCTCCATTCTAATGGGACCACAAAATACATTGCACAAACATATTACACTTAAAAAGTGATAATTCAGAGCAGTTTTCAGAATTACTTTAATTATTTCCCATGGACGCGGCTGTTGCATGCTCAGTTAAAAATGTTCTCTCCCAGAAAGCACTACAGTAGGGTATTCTGTAGATTTATTTTAAGCCTCAATTAATATGAGTTCTAACAACAGAGAAAGTGTTTTTCTATTCATAATGGAATAACACAAAAACAGAAGGCATTGCTTTGTGTTGAATGGGATAGTGACTGCAGGGTTGGACTTGCTTAAGGGGTTTATATATGTTGACTATATCTGAGGATGAAGCCAACTTTTGTGCCACTTTTTATACCAAAATACATCACTTAGCTTTTTTTTAATCTGATTTTGCAAAATACGGACATTTTCAATCCTAATTATTTTTATTTGAAATAAAATAAAGATGAAGAAAGCAAGCCTTCATACAGAGTGAGCATAATTAACCTTCTAATCGACCCATCTTGTGAGAATATGAAGCTGGTTAGGATGTCTAATTCATACAATAAATAGTATTAATATTACTGAGATGTATACATGTATTTTTTCCACACACTTATGTACTTACACTTTAATAAAATAAGGTCTCTCTTTAAGTTAGCAATATTTGTCATTAATAAAAAAACCCAAACACCACAGCATAAATTTTTGGAATAAATAAAAACTCAATGTTGATGATGGACTTTTGTGTGTTTTCCCTAGTGCCTAATAATGTGATTCTTTGCAAGTAAAACTCACACCCACACCCACACCCACACCCACACACACCAATGGTATTTTCATGTCTTGGCTTTTTTTTTTTCCAGTAAACGAAACTCTTAGTATGAATTTAAATTGTCAGACTGTATTTTACAGGATAATCTGTTCATTTCAAAGAATCAATACTGTAGCTTTCAGCATTTTATAGGTATCCTAGAATCTTATATTGCAGTGTAAACTATGCCCCGGAATACAATTTTCTTCACATGAACGTTGCTAGGCAACAGCACTCACAATATTTTTTGTTGACCACAAACAACTGTGTGGTCTTGGGAAGAAGAATTCATTTTCATTTTCCTGTTTAGGAGAAAGTAAATATTAACTTTATTCTCCCTGGAAACATACAATAACAAGGCAAAACTGACTGGTATTTTATTAAAATTCCTTCACTTAAGCTACACTGCCTTTGCTCCATAACAATGTTTCAAGACAATTTTTAATGCAGGAAATGCTTGGTATCAGGAAAATGCACCTTGCATTTATGAGCAAAAATTCATTATATGTTTCACCGCTTTGTACAATTTGACCTGTCTAAAATGCTTTGGCTATCTGGTGTGGCAGAAGAGAAAAAGCAGGTTTGGATTAGAATATGTGGAAACAGCTAAAACGTGGTTATCTGTTACAGAAAAAGATGTTGAAAAACTGTGTGGGTAATACCACACAGACAGACACTCATAACTTTCACAACTGCCTCCACCCAGTGGCCCTGAACTTAAAAGCTTTGTGGAGCACCAAACCCAGAACAGATCCCAACCTACCCTAGCTCTGCCTGCAATCTTTAGCAAGAACGAGATATGGCCTCAGTGTAGAACTAACCTTTAAGTTCATCAACCTCACTGCTCCTTGCAGGTGCCTTATTACAACATATTGCAGGACATGGTATTTAGAGACAAGCTGACACCATAGTTATCTTACAAGATACATCCTTTAGTGTATAAAAGTTACTATTTACATATGTAAAATGATTTTGAGTAATTTTCTTCTTAACGATAGAACTACCTAAAATAGTGGTTTTGTTTGTTGTGTTGTAGGGGGTTTTTTTTAAGTATACCATGAAAACTTCACAGTTTATGCTTTTTGAAGCATACTTTGATTTATATGTTCTGGATATAGAGTTTTATATTAATACATGTGGGAGTATTATGATATTTCTGTCAGTAGATGATTTACACGTAGATATGCTGATGTACTGTTAACACTATGAAATGTTAATATACTGAGTGACTTAATATACTATAAAAGAGCAAAATATACTAAAATGCATTAATAATATAGAGAATTTCAATATTAAGTGTAGTCCCTAGATTATAAGAAAATTTTAATTTAAGCAAAAGAGCGTGAATTCTTTATGTATTAAGTACAGCATGAAAATGTTTTTTATGTGTTTGCTTAGTTCCATAATAACTAAAATGCTTTTAGCATGACTATTTACTGATGTGAGGAATATTGCATAATTGTGTATAGAACATTTAATACTTCCTTCTTCAATGAATCATTTAAGTTTATTTAATTCTTACTACAATCAATAGGCATAAGTGACTGTACTTCAGAATATGTTTACTTGCCTCCTTAATTTTGTGTCTTGAGTGAAGCAATACAGAAAACCATATGCAGAATCCTATAAGAAGTGTAGAATGAAGCATATTCAACTTTATTGAAACTTCCAGAAAGATAGAATTATATTTTGGATAAAGTTTATGCTCAGTAACTCATGAGTGCAGAGTTATTTCAAATTATTTTAGTAAAGAGTAACTTGAGAGTGGAATAGGAATAAAGCAGGTAATTGAGGCATTTGTAGAATGAGGGGAATTTTTAAAATAATTAAATTCTATCTAGAGATATAAAGATACATTTCAAATACTGTTTAACATTAGAGATGAAAAATAAAATAACTGAAAATATAAAAAATAAAAAGCAAACTTTTGCATCTGGTTAGATAAAAAATAATTCTTAATGCATTAGTGCCAAAAGACTTGCAAGACTAAATTTTACATTTCTGTATTGGTATATCAAAGGTTGCATGAAATGAAGTTTCTCTTCTGATCCATATCAGTTTGTGAAGGCAGGCAATTCAGCTCGCTTCATGAAATATATTCTTATGAAGCATGACAAAATCCATTTTACCAGTAAAATACATTTAAATTAAAATCAAAGTGTAATCTTCATGTGATTCAATTCTTACACCATAATGATGAAGTAAGATCATATACCTGTTCTATATATCTATGTGTATATACGTATATACCTATGCATTTTTGTATCCTGATTATTTTCAGCCCTATTCAGCAGAAATTATCCTCAATGCAAAAGGTGCAGGGAGGTCACAGGACTTGCTTTTTTACTCTGTCAAACTGTTCAAGCAAGAAACAATACCATGGGCCATTTGACAGACTTGCCTGAGAACTGCTAGTGTTTGTGTAACTGATTAGTGCTATGAATATACTTGCCTTTCTCCATTCTCTTAAATATCACTTCAATTTTAGAGAAAGTTCTTCACATTACTGTAAGTAGTTCTTTGGGATGTTTTAAAAATCATCTCATCTTTGTTTGGGAATAGCTTTTTTAAAGACATCTTCATGGTAGTGTTATCCAGCAGAAATAATTTAGTCCTCTAGTATGACCCGATTTTTCAAAAGCTGGACTGGGAACTTACAACTTCAGGTAAACTAAGAGGAGCTGAAAATCCTTCTGAAAATCAGCTCAGGCCCATGACTCCATCTGATCAGTTCCTGACTACCTTCTGGGTTGTACTTCAGTTTTCACTTGGCCTGACTGCTAATAGATTTTTGTATGTATAGATTGTGATGTGATATTTTCTGCAAAGGTTCCTACCTGTGGTAGAGTTTTAACAAAACTTCAATTCTGATTCACCAAAATGTTTAAGCATATGCTTAGTAGTGAAATCTGTGGTCAAGGAAATGATTCACATGCTTGGTTTGACACATGTGCTCAAACTTTTTGTAACAAATCAAAACAAGTGTTTGCGATGATCATCATTTGTACCCAAAATGAAGTATAAAAAGAACAAATTACATTCATTTAAATAAGATACATAGTTCTAGACTGCCCAGCATGTATTGAAATACAAAAATGTTCATGCTTAGAATGGATCCTTGAAATTTCTACCTGAATGAAATTTAATATTGGAGCTTTATAAGGGGCAGGCCACTCAGGAAGACTGCAAAGATCTCATGAGGCTGTGCAGGGAGAAAATTAAAGACTAAAAACCAACTAGACCTTATGTCATAAGACAATAAAAAATTTTGTTTCCATAAATACATTAACAGCAAAATGAGAGCTAAGGAGACTCCTCACCCTCTACTGGACATGAGGGGAAATACAGTGACCAAGGATGAGGAAAAGGCTGGAGTACTGAATACCATCTTTGCTTCAGTCTTTAATTTTAAGACCAGTTGTTCTCTGAATGTCCAGCCCCTTGAACCAGAAGACAGAGACAGGGGGTAGAATGAAGCCCCCATAATCCAAGAGGAAATGGTCAGTGACCTATTGCACTACTTAGACACACACAAGTCTGTGGGGCCAGGTGGGATCTACCCAAGAGTACTGAGGGAACTTGCGGAAATGCTCACCAAGCCACTTTCCATTATTTATCAGCAGTTCTGGCTAACCGGGGAGTTCCTGGGTGACTGGAGGTTAGTAAATGCAACACCCATCTACAGGAAGGATCCAGAGAACGACAGGCCTCTCAGTCTGACCTCAGTGCTAGGGAAGGTTATGGAGCAGATCACCTTGGGTGCCATCACACGTCACATAAAGGACAAACAGGTGATCAGGCCCGGTCAGTGTGGGTTTATGAAAAGACAGGTCCTGACTGACTAACCTGGTCTCCTTCTATGACAAGTTGACCTGCTTCATGCACGAGGGAAGGGCTGTGTACGTTGGCTGCTTGGACTTTAGTAAGGCTTTTGACAGTATTTCCCACAGCATTCTCTTGGACACACTGGCTGCTCATGGCTTGGGTGGGTGTCTTCCTTTGATAAAAACCTGACTGGATGGCCAGGCCCAGAGTGGTGGTGAATGGAGTTCAACCCAGTTGGCAGCTGGTCACAGTGGTGCTCCCCAGTACTGGCGCCTGTCCTCTTCAAGATCTTTGTCAATGATCTGGAGGAGGGGATTGGGTACACGCTCAGTAAGTTTGCAGATGACAGCAAGTTAGGCTGGTATGTCAAGCTGCTTGAAGGTATGGAAGCTCTGCAGAAGGATCTGGACAGGCTGATTGATGGGCCATGACAAATGGCATGAGGTTCAACAAGACCAAGTGCTGAGTCCTGCACTTGGGTCACAATAACTCCCTGCAATGCTACAGACTTGGGGAAGAGTGGCAGGAAACCTGACTGACAGGAAAAGACCTGGGCGTCTTTGTTGATGGCCAGATAAATATGAGCCAGCAGTGTGCCCAGGTGGCCAAGAAGGCCAACAGCATTCTGGCTTGTATCAGAAATAATGTGGCCAGCAGGAGGAGGGAAGTGATTGTACCCCCTATACTCCCAACACTAGTGAGGCCACACTTCAGATACTGTGTTCAGTTTTGGATTTCTCACTACAAGAAGGACATTAAGGTGCTGGAGCTTGTCCAGAGAAGAGCAGTGAAGCTGGTGAAGGATCTAGTGAGGCAGTTTTATGAGTAGCAGTGGCTGAGGGAACTGCTTTGTTTAGCCTGAAGTGGAGAAGGCTGAGGGGAGACCTTATCATTCTTTACAACTACCTGAAAGGAGGTTGTAGTGAGGTAGAGTCAGTCCATTCTCTCAAGTACCAACTGATAGGATGAGAAGAAGTGGCCTCAGGTTGCACTAGGGGTGGCTTAGGCTGGATATTATGAAAAATTTCTTTACAGAGAGAGTTGTGAAGCATTGGAACAGCCTGCCCAGGAAAGTGATGGAGTCATCATCCCTGAAGATATTTAATAGACACACATCTATGTGGTGCTTAGGGACATGGCTTAGTGGTGACCTGGCAGTGCTGGGTTAACTGTTAGACTTTATGATCTTAAAAGTCTCTTCCAACCCAAATGATTCTGTGATTTCAAAACGTTTTACAAAACCACTAATGCCCATCAGACATTCATTACTGAATTCCTATGTGCAACTTGAAAAATTTGCTCTGATCAAGGTCAATCAGAAGGAAGGAGTTACAGTAATTATCTACAGTGAGAACATAGAGTTACCTGAGCAGATCAAAAACTTTCCAAAGAAATCAGTTAGAACATATTTGATATGAGAGTGTAATTTTTTTTTTTTTGAGATGGAAGCTAAGTACTCTCTCTGCTTTATAATAAGACAATAAAAACAGAGTAAAGAACTTAGTTATGTCATACTTGGTATCGTAAGATATTGAGGTTTGTAAGATGAAAAATGGGGTGAGGTTCTCCATAGTAAAATATTTTTATTAAATTATCAAACTCAAACTTATTGTTTAAGTTAGGATTAAAAAGAACCATCATAAATTACCATGTTTATTCTAAGCTATAAAGAGCTATGATGCTTTCTTTTCTGCGTTTTTTTTTTTTTTAATTGCAAGTGAAAGAAAAATCATGCCACCTAAGGAAAAATAGTATGCAATTCAAAAATATTAAAGTAATAATTCCATTGTTTAGAACTGCTAAGCAGCGTAAGATTAGGATATGCATATCAACTAACTTCAGCAAGACCAAAATAGCCAAAAAAATTGAACTGTTAATGCTTTCCATATGTTTGCACTAGGTATAGATTTTTGGGTACATCACTGCAAAGGATCTTAATTGCTTATTGATTTAGTTCAAGAAGTAAGTTACCTGTTTTCACAGGATCAGATTAAGGAGTGCAACCAACATATTTGTCTAGATCCACTTATTCAGTTAGAGTATCTTGTAAGCCTGGGAGAGTTTCTGACAAGGGTGAATCCATCATGACATAATTTTTCGGTAGCAAAACTTCTCTTTAAACTGAAAGTTCAGGTAGGTTTTTTTGTCTGGGACTCTGATGGCTGTATGTTAAATAGTTTCATAAGAGATTAGACTGATTTGGTGTCCCTTCTTACAGAAGTAGCAGTTGAACATTGCTCCTTGAGTTGTG
>NW_010408566.1:8104-28803 GCF_000710305.1 Buceros rhinoceros silvestris | reverse complement strand
GGTTCCTCCATGTTGAACCCAGGACAGGCCCCCATTACTGCTTTCCAGGTCAAGTGTCCCCTATGTGCTAGGGGTTTGTCTTGGCTTTTTGTTTTTACCCCCAAGATCTCAATGTACCACTCTCAACAGTTTTAGGGACAATCAATTCTAACAATTACTCGACACTTCAAACTGTCATGGTGGTAGCACAGAAGAGGGCTCATATTTTAGCACTTGTCCAGGGTCTGTGTCTCTCAAACTCTCACTAGTGCCACTTGCTTATGCTTCTTTATTTGGGAGACTGTTCTCCCCAACATTTTCACCACGTGAGTGGCTCTCTGTCCCTTGTTCATGCTCCCCATAGCAGTGTTCTCCGGTATGCCTTCACACCAGTGGATCTGCGAACCCCATAAGCCACACACCCTTTTGACTTCCCAGTTCTGTCATGCATTCTGTCAACATCTTCACACTTCCACGTTGTGGTGCCAGTTTCCTTTTCCCCCATATTAGGAAACTGATACGTACTCTCCCTTCCTTCTTACTCACAGTTAACCCCCTGTGCAGTTTTATTTTCTGTCTGGTTATGTCACTAAAATGAGACTGGCCGGACCACAGATGCATACAACATTATTCCTGGTGAAATTACACAATTCACTGAATGTACAGTTTACATGCTAGCATGTGATGAATAGAAAACTCGTAAGTTGAATGTACAGGCTTGTTTTGCCTAACCAACAGAACAAACGTAACTTGTCTCTGAGCTGGAATGGAAGACATTCACTGTAAACTCCTGCCTGCATCATGGTGATGATAAATGCAAAGCAGCCTCATTTTCAGCAGGTTTGAGTTAGATTTTTCCATCTCCTTTGAACAAGCAAAGGTGTTTGGAATTGTTTTAAGAACTAAAGCAACTTAGTAATGATGCTGTAGTAGAGAAAATAAAGAATGCACTGGTTTCAGTTCTTACAACAGCAAAACTTGAGACATCTACAAATTTCCATTTATTTCTCTCTCCTGCTTCTAAAATAACTTAGAAACTAAGAAACAAACAAAAAAAGCCCACCCAAAAAAGAAGTCTATCTTGAGCCTATAAGAGTAAGGCCTTTGCACTCTTCATGAATGTGTCCTTGTGGAAGCTACCAGGCATTGTTAAGCATCATTTAGCCATGTGAAGCAACAATATTGTCAGGTCTTAAGATTTTTGTAGTGGTTTGCATGAAGCCTCATGTCTCCAAACTGTTGTTATAGTCTGGGAATCTCTTTCATCTTCTTTCAGAAACTGATATTCCAGTCCACAGGGGAACCAGAGGCAAACATTTCTGTCATTCCCCAGCATTCAAAAGAAAAAAAGAAAATAAGAATGCATAAAAAAGTCATGACTTAAAACTCCAGTAGCCTGACTTGAGCGTTTGGGTTTTGGCCATACTGAAACAGCTTATAGAGCAAGATGATGGAAGCAGATTACATCTAGAAAACCAGCAAATTCCTCCTTCTGCTTTCTCTAAGAGGACTTCTTGTTGGGGGTTGTGTTAAAGAGTGCCCATACGTTCTGTATACTGCAAGGATGGGCTGTGCCATGTTTGGAAGTGGTCTGGTGAAATAAAGAGTGGACTGGCATGCAACTGGAGAGCTGTATGGTGTGTCCTGGTTGACTTCTTGCATTATGAACAGTCAAGCTGATTTTAATCTTGATTGACTGGATAGTCCTTGAGAGGAATCTCAGGGAGTGGAAAAAGCGGTTAGTCTTGCGCAGTTTGCGTAGAAAAGCTGTTGCTCCATGTTTTTTTTTATTTTTTCCTGGAGAAAACATCTGTTCTCAGATCAGCCCAGGACTGTGTCAGTGTTTAGAAAATAAGCTGTTTTCAGAGGCTGACTTCTCTGAGAACAGGCAATAGTTTGCTCAAGGAGGGAAAGAATATACTTGCTGCTTTCTTGATGTACAACTGACTTCACTCTGTCCTTTGAATGGGATGATAGACCTCTGAAAGCCCTCTCTAGGTTCAGTAAGATCAAGGTTGCCAGCAACATCTTTCTTTAGGCTGCTAAAGTAAAAATCAGTGAGGTCTCCTGTTGTGGTTGAGCAGGAAGACCAGTCTCTTTTGCCTCAGGCAAAATCTTTGCAGAAAAGCAAATGTAATCTACTTTTCTGATATTTAATTGTGATGGTGGCCAGGGATAAGGGCTGCACTGTGCTGGGCACTGTTAAATTAATCTCTGCACTGGGGAGCCCCCATTCATAAAGACTGCAAGACCCAACACTGTCAGTACAGAGCTACAAGCACAGGAAAGATGGGCTCATCTTTGCATGAATTAATATCATAGTGGTCTTAATTGACACAAGGGAGGCACTGATCTAAGCAGTGCCAACAGGCTATAATCCGTCAGCATCAAAGCAGCTGTAGGTGTGGCTGGTTCAGCTGTGGTAGGGTACAGACATGTCAGCTGCTCTGCCAGTGCAGAACCACAGGAAGAATAGTGGTTCCTGCTGCCTCAGAGTCCCTTTTCTCCTCCCTTCCTCCCCCGCTTCCTTTTCTTTCTCTTTTCCTCCCCTTTCAGATGCAATCTGCAGATGCTTTTGTCCACTTGGACAGAAAGGCTTGGGGCAGAGAACCGCTTCTCTTGTAGATGGAAAATTTTGGTTGGTGTGTGGCTCAGGGAGGGGTCAAGGCCAGCTGCTGCATCACGCAATGGAGTTTTAGCTCACTTTTAACCTTTTCTACCTGTCTCTTCAGGTGGAACAAGACTCCATACAGGCAGCTTTCTTGGGGCATCAGACCCCATAAGGACTCTTGCTCTAATGATCTAAATTAGCCCTGCCCTTTAAATTCACTAAATTGCAGAAAGAGCAGGCAAGCTAAGTGGCTTCTTATGTCTCCTCCACATGTCCTGAATTCACAGGGACTTTGGTGTGGCAGAGAACTTTCCACTTACCCAGACATTTCACTCTTCTCTTCCATTGCTATGCTTTATTCTGCCTGATCTCAGTCCATGTTTGGAGGAGACAGCTTTTCAAACAGGACATTTAAATTCTTTTGCTTAGTTGGAGAGGAGCCTGATAAAGCAATAAGTCAGACGTAGTTACAGCCTAAAGTCCAGTTGCTGGCATAACTTTCCTGCTATAACAACTTCCTGCGGACTGGCTCTCCTGAGAGTCTCTGGGGAAATACTTATTTGCCCAGCATTTAAAGCAAGATTCTAATTCTGGTACCAAAGCGTTGCCATAGTAATACAGAGGAAAAAATTCCTTCCATTTTTGGGGGAGGGGTGGAGAGAGGAAATGAGAGACAGGAAGATGCTGAGGCACATAGCCAGGCAGAAAAGAAACTGTAATGGCTTGTGAGGAAAAGATTTTTAGCAAATAAAAACAAAAATAAAAATAAAAAAATCAATCAAAATCAGATTCACTTGAAAATGTTCACTGCAGAACTTCTTTCTGCTAAAATCTAGTGTCAGGCAGTGTTGCATTCAGGAGAAAGCTGAAGTCACTGTGCATGTTAGTGCTTCACTAGCTCACTCAGTAGGGGAAGGCCAGGGCTGGGTATTGATGCCTGCATAGTCTAATTCACTTGCAAAAAGCGCAGGCAGCAAAACTCCATCTCCCTTTTCTTCAACAAAGGAAGACTTTATTTATTTATTTATTTCCAATTTATTAACTGGAAACCAAATTTATCAACCTGAAAATAATCTACTAAGCAAACTCTTCTTACAACTCTGGTAATGATTTCCTCCCTCTTATTGGTTTCATGGCCTCCATTGCCCCTCCTCCTTCAAACACCATTGACGGAGGTGAGGTTCAAAACCTGTTGATGGAGGAAAGAAGTGACTTGAGTCCACTGGTGTAGAAAGTAAAATTTATCCGTTTTGATTTTCCTCCTGCTTTGGCCAAGCGGCGGAAAATTGCTTTTTGCTCATAGCAAAGACTCAGAACCACACTTAAAAAAAAAAAAAAAAGTTGTATGTGTTCATGCTTATTGGAGGGACCACAGTGCTGTTAGCTATTTTGTTTCTATAAACTTCTTTTGTACTTTTTACTTCAAGGCTTTCCACTTGGGAACTTGAGGGATTCTTCCACTCAAGCACTTGAATTGAATTGACTCATAGACTCAATGGATAATGTAAGTTTTGTGTGTGTATCCTATGGATAGGGATTTCCCACATCCTCCAGTAGGAATCTTGTGTGGTCTTCCTATGTGTGGCTTGTATAAGGCCTATTTTTAGGTAGTCTTCCTACCATTGTGCTTAACACGCTGTTCAGCATGAGAGGGGACTACAGATCTGAGCTTGGCACAGCTTGCCAGTTTCCCCAGTTGTTTTCATACGAAATTTAGATCTCGGGTCCTAAGCAATTGCAACAGTTTTTACATCATGAGGTCCTGGTCAAACACAATGACTTACCTAGTTGGTGCTGACTGTGTGGACTTCTCATCTCATTTCAAGGTGGTATTTCTCATCATTACCTCTCCCATGTTAAAATGTTTCTGAGGAGTTAAATACCTACTGGTTACCAGAAGGGGGGATGAATTTCACTCATGCCTTGAGAATGCAGCCACGGGACATAGGGTGAACTCGCAATATTTGATACATTTGGGCCAGTGTGTTTAGTGTGAGATGTGTGCCTGTGAAAAGAGCCCTGTGGAAGCTCCAGGGAGGCTTAATGAGCAGGTGTATAGAAAACACAGAGCAGAATTAAATTAGATGTTGTGATGAAGGGTAGAAATACAAAATACAAGCGGATCAGAGACTTCTCTGGGGGCTAACCTGAAAGAAAACGAAGGGGACAACTGCTACTTAAACCAAATGAATTCTCAGTTCAATGATATTGCAAAAGGTGTTTGATTGTATTATAGGATACAGGTACAAAACAAGTTCTTCCAGGGCAAAGAGGTTATTTTTGCCACTTTTCAAATTTTGTACATACATTTTTGGTCTCCATTTTCTGAAAAGAAATTTCAGATGACGTAGAGCTCGGACTAAAAGGAGGTAATCTAAAAGGATTTGTTTCAAGAGTATGACTCAGGAGGGACTTCATCCCCACTATTCTTTAAGGTTTAATGAGGAAAAAAAGATTGACACAAAAAGAAAAAAAAAGAGATGAAAACAATACATGTTACTAATTTACACTTGTGTTGGGAACTTGAATATAGAGACAAAGGGAAGAACTAATAGAGCATTTTCAGAGTACAGGTGAGCTATATTTTTAAGGTAAGGAGTGTTTAGTTTGGCATATGTATGAAGATGAATAATATCTGGCATGGGGAAAACTAAACCACTCTTTCTTAGATGCATCAGTTGGACACTTCTAGAAAATATAATGTGTTCTTTGACTCCGATCCCTTTAAGCTTAAATACTGCTGTAAAAGCTTAGAAATTGAGAGAAGCAACACATTTGAAAAAGTCATCCATAATAATTTTTAAGAGAAGTTTGGTAAATAAACAAGAATTGGAGCTGACATCTATCTTTGTTCTGTGGAAGCTGAACCTGATTTGTTTTTCCCCAGCATTTTCACCTTTGTGTAAACTACCACACCACACAAAAATCATTAGAAGATAGAGATGTATTCTCTTGGGGCTCTGTCAGCTATCTTAGGAAAAAAAATAATGTAAGCATATGAATTTATGATCCTTTGTTTTTTGGGTTTTCTGTGAAATCAAAGTACAGCTGTATGTTTACCTGTGCATACTAAAGATGAGTAGGTGTATGATGCAGATTTTTGGAATTTTTTCTGCCAGTCTGCAAGCTTGAGAAGAGGAACAGTGCTATGGGCAGATTTTGCATGCAAATCTCAGTTCCACAACTCAGTCTACATACCTGTATTACAGCTGACCTCTACTTTTTAGGAAGCTCTGCCCTGGTTTGAGAAACCAGGTGTGGAAATGAACTGAACACTCACATTTGAAAGCTCAAAACTCCAAACTTCCTTTGCCCTTGATTTTAGTCCACAAGAAGTTTGTGGTCGTGAGGGGAGTTGAATATGCATTTATAAAAAGCAGAACGTATTTTGTAATGTTCATGATGAAAACTATCATTCCGATCTACATTAGCTGAAGTTATGGGAGACTGATTTTGGCTGTTGTAGAAACACAGCCACCGACTATGATTTTAAGTCCTCTGTCAGGATTCTTAATCTCCATTCTAATGCAATAATTGAGTAGCAGCAGGCTTATCAGAAGCTCATCTTTAATGAGCAGTCAATTAAGTTCACCATCCATCTCTTTAGCGTAAAGAAGAAAACGTAAAACCCGGCATACTGCTTGGTGAAGTGCAGTCTCAGAAAGCCCCCTCACCAGGCTGTTGGAAATGAAGGCAAATGGGATGTAAACAGCCTGGGAGTGTTTTTGAGTGTCACTGTTAATTTTGAGCTCTCACCTAGGTAATACGACCATCCCCAACCTCTTGAGAGATTTTACAATACCATCCTTTGTGTCCCCTCGTGGCTGCTGTAAGCAGGGATGTCACCTAGACATATATATGTGCACTGATGTGAGGCCTAAAGGTACATTTTCAAGTCTTTTTAAAGTTGTTTTGAAATCAGCTTGTCTTACATTATGTCTTCTAAACACACTGTATCTGTATATAATTAAGTCACTGTAAAAAGACATTTGTTATGGAAAAGCTACAAGGCACATTCCTCCCTCAGGCTAGGTCTGACATGGGATCTGCTGAAGCTGCATTAGGCCATCATGTAATTTATTTTTAATTTACTGAATATGTTGCCTCGGGGTCATGTTATTGCTAGGAAATCTGAAGTGATTTATATCATGCCTGTGCAATTTCCACATGCGAATTGGCTGCAGACACATTGCGATGTTATAATCATCGATAAGAAAGAGGCAGCCGCCTCATAAGGCAGTGTGTCTCTCAGGCTTCCTGTGCTGAGTGATGAATTACAGGGACACAGAAGAATTGAGGGTTATCTTCAAGTAGTTTGTAGAGGTCTCCCTTCAAAGCCATCTCCTGAAATGTCAGGCACTAAAACTTGCCTTATTGACAGGAGCGCTGGCAATTTTCCTGAACCCTAGGGGCCTTAGCCAGTAGGCACAGGTGTTATCTTTAAACAGAGGTGCAAATGACAAAACCAACAAGGTTGAATGTGTGGAGTTGCATGGAGCTCTGCCTGATGCACCACCACCCAGAACAAGACTTGAAATTCAATGACTTCATGTCTCGCTTATGGGGTACTCTAGATCCTAGAGCACCAAGTGTTTCTGGCAGATGCTGCCCTGGAGAGTCCTCCCCTCATTTATTTCAGCCTTAGGCTTTGAAAAACTCAAAAGCAAACCAAACCCAAAATTCTCACCTCTGTCAGAACAAAAGGGAACAGCCCAAGGAATGTCTTACTGTGTATTTAAGGAGAACAAAGTATCTTAGGAACTATGAATTTGCAAAAGGAGATTAACAAAGAGTGGAGAAGTGAGCACAGCAGGTCCCGATGAAGGGTCAGGAAAGCCTCAGTGGCCAAATAAGAAGGCTGCTTTAATCAAGGACAGTACTGCAGTGAAAAGATTTTCGATTAATTGGGAGCAACAGAGAACTTGTATCTAAGTTTGCAGCAGAGGAGAATTTGTGTGAAGAAATGGGGGGTAGATGTGAAGCTGAGCTACCTTAATTGCAGGTCCAGTCAGCCACTGATTTTATCAGAAACATCCTTCCCATTCCTTCTTTTCCTCTTTCATCTTTTTTATACCTTTTGAACAAAACCAAAAAGGTCCTCAATGGCAGCAGGTGGCCAGCTACCCTTTCTCAGTTTTTATTCTTTTGCTGGATTATGAAAAATCATAACCAGACCATGAATATTTATAATCTCTTCCTGGAGCCGAGAGGGGTTAACAAACAAATACTGTGGTCTGCTAGGAGATATCTAATGAATACAAGGACTTCCTGGTGGCTTTCCTTGGAAAGAAGAACATGATGAGGGAAGTGGCTTGTGCATGATTCTATGTCACGTGGCATTAAAGACCAATAGAAAATATCTTGAAGCAGCCTCTTTTGAGTTTTATTTTAAGGTTTTGTCTCCCTTGTCTGTCGCAAAACTCATTCAGCTGGGCAGTTATGACAGGAAGGGTATATAGCAGACTTTGAGCAGTAAGTGTTTCATGTTAGCATCTGCATTTTCTCAGTATCACTCTGACACTTGACCTATAAAAGAAATACTGATTTTACAAGGATTTAGAGCCATAATGACTTGAGAATTTATTTTTTCGGTTGTAACAAGCACATGCACAACATTCAAGAGCCTCAACATTCATATTTCAAGGTTTTTGCATGTAAGGAGGTCAAGAAACTAGGCAGAAAATGATCTTAGCTTTGAGAAAACGCAGCAGATGATAGGTACGTTATTCCTATTGTGTTATCCTGGAGACTTTAATGGTAATAGTTCTCAGTGTACAGACAATAGTGGGGTCACTGCATGACCATGTTTCTGTGGAGTAATGGTGCCTGTGATGTGTTGGCTTCAAACCTGCTTTATTAAATTTCTTCTCCCGAGTCTCAGATGGTGAAACTAATTGTAACCTTGCCAGAGCATCTGCCCCTTGTTACAATTTTTTTTAAGTCAGAAAAGAAAATCAAAGCTAGTTGGATGCAGCCACATGGTATTTCTTGACATAAATTACTGACTTGCACTCTCTTCTACTTTCATTTTACCCCTTTTGGCCAAGTGATACGTTATTTGACAATTTCCAATCACATTTGACTAGATAATACCCTGGGCACAGAATCACGTACATACAAAAAAGATTGTTGCTGGCTCAGAAAAACACCAAGCTAAGCATTGCTGAGGAAGCCATGAAAGGTGATATTACTATAATTAAGTAACTGTTATTTATTTCAGCAAGTTACCACTCTATTAATCTACCTGGCTGGAAATTTATCATCTTATTATCACAGAAATGCATTGTGAATAAAACACAGCTTGGAAGAAGACTAGCTTAGCTATTGCTAAAGGTTTTAGGTGGGACTTGTGTCACTGAAATAGACCTACGCCATCCATATCAGTGTGAATGATTTCTTCTCTTCCTAGAGAAAAAAATTGCATGTTTTTATGCCAAGATAGTAGTAGTTTGCACTCTCTGTGCCTGTTTGAAATTTTTGTGTGATGATAGAAAAGTACCAATGCATGTATGTGACAGATGAAGCACACAGGCCTGGTCTGATGAAGGTAACGGCAGATTCTCAAGGACACTGGTGATGACAGGATAACTGAGTTGATGAGCAACAGGCTGAGACTTCTGGACTAGAGCCTAGGTCGTTTCACTCCCCCTCCCTGGTGCTTCCTGTCAGGAGAGATTGCTTGTTACCAAGGGCCCAGATCCCAAATGCCTCAGTTGAAGTGTCTTTGTAGTAGGTAGATTTTCAAATAGGTCAGGGACCGTGACCTGGACTGTTGTTTAGCTGTGCTTCAGTGTGATCAAAAAGATGAGTAGGAGGGGATGCGGCTAATGTGCTGGGTGACCTTCACTGAGTGACTTAATGTCATTGCATCTCTGTTTCCCGTAATGTGAAATGAAGATTGCTACACACATCTCTAAAACTGCTGTTTAAGGTGCTGGATATGATCCATTATTTAAATGTAGATGATAACTCTAAATGTTGCTGACTTTCTGAGATGGTCTGTTAGATTTATACTACAGGTCTAGTCTGGGAAAAGGGAGTCAAAGCTTGTTTAGTAAAATGATACCCCTGTTCTGATGCAAAGAAACTACATTCAAAATTCACAGAACATTTAAATCCCTACTCTTAGAACTGATTGGACGCTTATTTTTAACTGCATAGTTTAAACAACAAAATTGAGTTTTGCAGTATTGTGTATAATGAATTACGATGAATTTATTCACACTACTGAGAGCAGAAACTACATGTAAAATGGATGTCAGCTGCTTCTTCAGTGTAGTGTGATATTCAAAATGACTGGACCATGGATGATTAAATCTTTCTCACCCACCACCCCCAGTACATTTTGGTTAAATTGATAGAGCTGTCCTTGTGATTTTAGTCATGTGAAACATAACATAAACGTGGATAGTGCTGTAGGAAGGGGAAAAAAGCTTGGTCAGTGACACAGCGCAGGTACAGACTACAAACTCTAGCACCTCTTGGTTTGTTTCAGTTTTCAAATTCCATTTACCACTTTAGAAGCAAATGGTGGATTCTGGAAGCCAGCAACAAAAGAGGCAGGATCATGGAGGAGAGATGTATAAAATGAAGCTCAGGACTGTGGAGGCCCAGTAGTCTTGAATAGGTTAATGACTTTGAAAAATCTTTGAAAATCAGTGGCTTTTTAAGTTCATGGCTTAGTGGAGCAGGATATATTCGTTTATATGGCTGTTCTTGTATTATGTTAGGAAATTGCTTGTAGTGTGTTTTGAAGATTAAATACTGCTTGTAGTTCCCCTCCTTTTCTTCTTTACAACTTTCTTCTAGTTCTGGATAAAGTCTCGTTAACACTTACAGGAGTCCTACCTCTGGATCTGAACCCTGTTGTGCTGGATGCTCCACTTTTTGTACAGAATCTGTGCTATCTCTGTCTAAAAGAGCTTGCAATATAAGTAACCATGGTAGGAGGATCTTCTGCGTTTTCTACGGTCTTGAGTAGCTGTTGATGTTTGCAAGAGAAGATACAAATTGCCACCAGATGACAATTAATTAGCAAATTCTGATCTTTTACTGAGACTTTTCTCCAGCTTTGTGTAAATAATAAGGGAGGGAGCAACGTTTCGTATTTGAAGTGTAGGGTGAGATTTTAGTTTTGCAGCATACTTACAGCACAGGAAACAAGAAATGTGAGGATGAGGTCATATTGTGTTATCCTGCTGTTTGGTTACTTCGTGTCATCACAGCCTTACTGCTGCAGGCTGTGATTTTTGTCAAACAGAATTTAACATCATCTCTTTTCGATGATGGGTCACCCAGGGAAACTTGTGGTGAAGACAGTAATGAGCGCCTTGGTAGGAAATATTCCCTTTCAGGACTGACCCAGCTTGGTGATCCTAATGCTGTTTAATGCAAGTCGTGGGGTCTGGCTTGGTGAATGAGCTGTGTGTAACTTGCAGTGCTCTGGCTGCAGAGGCTGGCCCCTGCATGGCTGAGGAGAGCAGCTGGGACTTTTTCAGCTCTGCCATTGGTATTCCCAATGGCCTGCAGGGAATCCCACAGGGAGCCAAATCCCTACCACACTGTGTGCCTTCCATTTTCCACCCTGTACCGTTATGGTAGAGATGGGACTGTCTGCTACAGGGACAACTTTCACCCAACTTTAGTATTGGATTTCGTCCCGTCTCCTGTCAAGGAATTCTCCACCTACTGCTTATGCCCAGAGTCCCAACACTTCCCTATTAAACCAGGTTCCCTTCCAGCAGAACCACAGGTGATGAAAGCAGTTCTGCACATGGGATTTCCCATTAGGTCAATCCCCCTTGCAACTAGCTAAAAGCTTCACTGTAATAGAGTGGCGCTGACTGCCCTTTGAGAAACCGCTCTGTGCCTTTGAAGCGTTGAGGCCTGAGGCTCAAGTGGAAATGAAGGAGAGGCAAAGGAGCGTGGACGGAAGCAGCATTTTCCGCTTTTCAAGTAATTAGGGTAGACAGGGAGGCCCTTTGCTGTTTGCCGTTGAAATACTTTGTGTGCAGCTGTGTGCTATTCTGAGTTTCAGGGTAAATATCAATCAGTAAACACTCCTCAGAGCTGACCCTCTGTAAGTGGCCAGTATATGATGGAGAAGTCCCTTAGGTAGTATTAGTTTGCGTGCTCCTGCTCTTCCAGTACACACTCAGATTTTGTCAGGATAAAGTCATTGCTTGTACGTGTGTTATCAGGTGTCCTATTTTTCTTAACACAGCTTTATCCCAGACCTTTTTTCAGAGCATAGAGCACAGTTGTCAGGGTTTGTTTTCATCAGGGTTGGACTCATTTATGTGAAGAAGTAATCTGTGGAGTACTTACTCATTATACAGAATTCTCACATTGTCCTAATAACATTTGGCCCTAACATACTGTGCACAGTTAGAAAGGATTTGAACATAAGCTGGAAACAAATAAACCTCAGCCATTCCTTCATAAATGTACTTTGGCCATGTACATTATTGCTGCAGGCTTAGTTTGCCACTCATGCTCTGGTAAAAGTGTGCATTAAATGTAAGATCTGCAAGCTTGTTTTTAAAGAATTAATATTAGACATTGTCTTGTGCAGTCTGTAGCAGCATTTTACTTAATGGTGGGTTTTTCCTTGGGCTATGGGAGACTCTCAGCCAACCTGTGAGTTTGTACCCTATTCATAGCCTTTTTCTAATAGAAATGGATGTCTAAAGCAATAGAAGTGAAAAGATGTTGGAAATAGTGTATGTTGCAATCATGTACTTACCTGTGCCCAGACTTTTTAAAAATATATTTGATAGGCACAAAATACATTTGAGAAGAGGAAAAACAATGTCATATGTGTTATCCACATTCTATACGAACACACTAAAGCAGAATGACAAGTCTGCGGACCCAATTTCCTATGCAGCCTCAAAGTTTGCCTGCTGGCTGGAGGTCAGTAGCTGGGTTATAGGGCTGGTCAACTTAGATGACAGAAAAAATCCATATGTCTACCAAAGAGGGCGAGAGAGGAAAGCACAACTATTTAGGTTCCTAAGCACTGAGGATCCCAGAAATTTAATTTCCATCTCTGTCACTGACTCAGCATATATTCTTAGTGCAGTCATAAGGTCAACACTTCAAAGAACGTCCATTCATTTTGAAGGTCTCAAAAAATCTCAGTCTTTCTTTCTTGGAAGTGCTGTGAACTTTTAAGACTGCTGTTGGAGCAAAGGTACCAAAGCACCTGGTACTTCATTTATGGAAAGATTTGCAGCTAGAGTACTCTAATCCCCAAGATTTCAAAAACTAATACACATTTTTGAGAATGTTGCCTTTATCTTCTCTGGGTCTGTTTTTCACCCTGTACAAGAGTCATAGTCATGCCTTATAATTTAGAGTTATTGCAACATATGATTAATTTACAGGAATGCTTTGAGATCCTTGAATGATGGAGTTTTGCAGATTAAATTAAAGCTGTTGTTTACACTATGAAAAGCTTTGATAAATTGCTTCTTCAGAGGCTGCCCCAGTCTTCATTTCCAAGAGTAATCATGCAGCTTCTTTTTTCACAGAAGGTGTGTAAGGTAGTGGTGTTTAGACGAGGACAGTACCCTTGAATCATCCCTAATGTCATGTGGAGATGCACTGGAAGTTAGGAATTCACCAGGTTACACTGTGAAAGGTATTTCCTTGCTCTGCCCTAACACTAAGTGTAGTTTGAAGACTGTCTAATACTGGGCCAATGCCATCAGCTCCTGTTCCCTTCATGCTTCGTGGAAACTACTTGCTATCGGTGGATCATAATGTGTTCCAATTGTGGTATCACAGGTGTCGGTGTCCACACTCCAGAGTTGGAGAGGAGGAAATAATTATCTTGGCATTGTTTTTTTCAGTCTGTTTCAATGGAATTTCTTCAATTTGCAGTATCAGCAATGAATGTATTATACAGAAATGTATTAATAATAAAAATGCATTATATCTGCTTAGATTTCTTAAAAAAAGATTCTTGTTCTTTTCTTGTCACTTTAAGCATGGTCTTGAATATCTGTCTAGTTGCCAATTTGTCAAATTAGTGGAATAAACCAGAGCGATGAGTCAAGAGAAAGACGTCAAATCAGACTCTGGTTTTGCGCTGGAGAAACATTGCTGGGTTTGATTACTTTTTTATATTATACTAGCATTTGTAAGATCAAAATCAGGCCTACCTTTCAATTGGAAGTTGATTTTCCTCAGGATAAGTCCTGTGACTTATGTTTGTATGAACATAAACCCAATTACAGCTGCAGAAACGGAAGGGACTGAAAGACTAGTGTTACATTTAGCAAATGTTTGCATCTGCTAAGGTGTTTGTTAGTATTCATGCAGGGTGTAACTATTTTCTGCTTCTTTTTTTTTTTAAGCTGTAGTGGAAAAAAGTGGTGTCTTGACTCAGTCTACTGTTTATCACCATCGGATCAAAGGGCACAGAATTAGGTTTGTCTTTTCACAGAGGAGATTGATGCTGACGCACAGCTGTCCTTTCCTCCTGAGCACATCAAGACTGAATGTTTTGCAGATTGTAAGCTTGGCCCTGATTAGGAGTTTGAAATAAAACTTCTATTGTCTCGAGTGTTTTGCTGTTTGCTCTAAAGAAATCATCAACCTTGATTGTTTATTTTTGCTTCTGCAGGAAAGGAGGGGGTGGTGTAGGCATCCATGCATCTGTTTGCAATCCTAGCTTTTAAATTCTAAAAATAAACAAGCCATACTGTCCACCCAAATAATGTGTTCACTGGCACTCTTGGAACAAGGGACAATGTACACTTGAGAATCAGTTTATCTTAAAAAATTGAACAGACTGGGGGGGAAAAAAAAGGGTGTTGTTTTCCACTGTAAAAGAAAAAAAAATTATTTTTAGACATCTGCTCAAGCACAAACACTTATTTCTAACAAGGCCAGAACAGTACTACTTAAATTCCTCTTTGTAACCCACTTTTTGGTTCATCTCTCATTTTCATCCTTTAGAGGACTGAGTTGGATGTGAGAAACCACTTATATACTTCTGTGCTGATATGAAAGGTTAAAGAAGGTTATCTCAGAGACAGAGTGTGAGCTCAGTTTTTTTGCACACAAGGCAGAATTAGCTTAAAGCGTGACAAATCTTTTGCAGGGCAACACAATGAGCTGTAGTCTATATGTGGCATCAGTTAAGGTTTCTATTACGGAGTCTACATGGAAATATTGATAGCTAAGGGGCAATGTTAGAGATAGATAGCTTCTGGACAGGTACCTGTGGTATCCGTGACCCTAAAACTATTGCTAACCTACAACATTGCTATTAAGATTTATGTGATAGAGCAAGAGCAGAAACCGGTAATAGGGGATGGGCGGGGTGGTATGTGTGTGTCTGTGGCCCATTTTAAATTTCTAGGGATTTAATTCCATTTCCTCTGGTGGGTTGAGGTATTTACACAGCCATAAGGACAACCCATATTAAAAGCTGAGGAGGCAGCTGCAGCGCATGAATAAACACTTGTTTGCATGTATTTCTGTATATGCATATACATAAAATAAACACAAAAATCCACACTGTACTCATAATTAAATTAGAGAGATGTTCAGTGTTAAGATTCCCACAGTGTCCATTCGAAGGCATGATAAAAGCTCATTTACTCTGGATCCACTCATTTCCTTTTTATTTTTTTTTTCCTCTCTTTCTTTATTTCAATCCCTTTGAAGCCTCCTAGTGCAGGAGAAACCAAAGCATAAAAAGCTGAAATGCCTGACTGGAAAAGTCATAGCATTGCTATATCTGGTTAATTTGGTTTGGGTGGAAAAACTGATCACAGAATAATACTGCTATCAGGAGTTGATATGATGTCTGTGGGTGGGGATGGGATCCTGTCCAAATCACGTAGATTGCAGAGTTTCTTAATTCTTCTCCGTTATGATTCTTAGAGATACTGTGGTCTCTTGTAGAGAATATAGATATCTCCATCTTCTCCAAAGACAGAAGCTGGTTTAGTTGGAGAAAGAAGTAAGGGGCCCACACAAAGGCAGGGAGAACTTCAAACTGTGGTGAGGGAAGACTTTTCTGTTGTTACACACCAAAGAAAATCCCTGTGGGTAGTCAGTGGGCTGTCTTTACAAACTCCTGAATTTTATTCTTTTTTTGGAGTTCTCTCATGAGTCTCACTGGGTTAGTTGCTCTATGCTGAAATTCTTGGGGCATGTTTCAGTCTGTTCTTTTTTAATTTCCTCAAGCAGGCTGGTGCATTTTCTTGTTTATTTAAATCTTTGCCTCTCCATCTCAGGATAGTTTTTTTCCTTCTGTAGCTGTTGAGCTACACACAAGGTTGGATGATTACTCAGAACTTCCTGGAAAGCCTCTTGTTTGTTTTAGACAAAAGTACTCAGGAAGTTCCTCAGCTCTTCCAACAAAGCTCTACTGGCAGTGGCCTGATCCTTCAACTGCGCTCACTTCATTTTTTGGAAGACGAGCTAAAATAATTTTTAGTCCAGTACTAAATGCAGGGTATGTCAGCATTGTTCTATATATTTAAAAAGCTGCGATTATTTTTGAGAACTACTGCACCTCAACTAATAGAAAATGTCTCCTCGCTCACTGCGATGGTAACGTGACAGTCACAGCTTTTTGCTGTTCTCCACCAAGCTTGCCCATCTTCAGACTAACATGTTCCAGCTCCAGGTGCAAACTTGATGTCTTTAAAGCTCCTGTCCCCCTTCTGCACACAGGCTTTCAGTCTTACTCAGTTGGTGAGACTTCACTCTGCTTCAGACACTTTCTGCAAGGCACTCAAAAAGCTAAAAGGAGGGGGAAAAAACCCAACCACAAACTCAAACAGCTTGGCACGTGGGTTTCAGCCCCTGGTGGCTCATTTCAAAGCACTTAAATCTATACAATTAGGCTGAATGTTTCCTGTGATGTTGGGTGATGGAGCAATCGTAACGTATTTATATCTTGATGCTATATGCTGCTCTTGCAGCCCTCTGAGCAGAAATGTGCAGATATGAGTAAGGGAGTGGTGAGAGACTGTTGCATCTAATCTGTGTATAAAGTTTTAATTCTTCAACAGCCATCACACACTGGTGTTGGCAGCTCCTTCCTGCTTCTGCACCTCTGAGTTCTCCACACCTACACAATGAGGTGTCTGTGGGAGGGAGGTCCTACAAGCTGTTGAATTCAGCTGTTGCCTTAGAAGTGATAGCTCTCAGTAAACAAAACCAGCCACTACCAATGTGGAAGTGCCACTGACTTTGTTTCCATGTTCTGGTCAAATATTCCCGTTGTAGACTAAATCATTTTGCTATCAGCTCTTTAGGTTGCAGCCTGTGTCTCCATTCCCCCTCCAGGAAGAAATGCAGAAGAGGAAGAAACTGTTGGTTATGGGCCAGCGCTCAGCTTGAACAGCAGGACACGGAGGGGAGACAGACTCTGAGCTGTTACCTTTCTGGCAGCCCTGAACCCCTCCGGAGTCTTCTGCATCTGAAGGAGCAGGGTAAACCTCAAAATGGACTTTAATGACTTACCTGAAAAAAAACTAAACAAAATAAAACCACAAAACCCCCAAATGCCCTGAGGTGCCCACACCTTTGCTACAAGCACCATTGCTCTTCAGCCAGGTGAATCTCACTAGCAGACATTGGGTGGAACCTAATCTAAACGCTCTGGTGCTGAATTGCTTTCCAAATTCCTGAGAGTTTGTATGGCTGCTCTTTGGCAGTTCCTCACATGTGTATATTCTTTAGAGACACCACTGTTTTGTTTAGCTGTTTTCCCCCACATGAAAAAGGGTGCTGACTGAAGACAAAGCAGGAAAAAATAACTTTGTGTTCAGCTCAATGGATTCAGTTCAGCTGGTACTGGAGGAGTGAGATTTGTGTCTGTCCTCCCAGCATGTCAAGAAGGCCCGCTTGGCGAACAGGTGGGACTAGGCAGAATGCAAGTGCAATTTATCATTCCTGTTGTTTTATTGTATCAGGAATCTGGGAAACTTGGTTTTGTAAGGGGTTGTTGCTAATTCTAAACCCCTGTCTTTTATCTTTGAAAGCGGATCTTGGAAATCTGTTCCAAAGTGTCATGAAAAACTCAGTTATATCAAAACTTTAATTTACTGCCTCTGACAAAGTATTAGTTAAGGCTGAAATGATGAGAGCTGGTAGCACTAATCGTGCTCTGTTCTTTAGTTCTCAAAGGCCGTTAAAACTGAGTCATAACTGGTGCTTAGGTAGAGTTTTCCTGGCTCACGGTGCATGAAGGCAAATTCACACTCTACTCGGCAGGTGTCTTTAACGTTGGACTTGCAGGTTTTAGATCATAGGTGCCATTTAAATAAAATAATCTTGAATTATTATTGCAGCAAATTGCAAAAAAAAATTTGTACATGTCCTCTGTCTTTACAAAATACTGGTGCCAAATTATAGTAATTTATAGCTATTTCAAAACTGGAGCCAAGCCCCACAAATATGTTCACAAAGCTTATGAAAATTGTAGCCAGTTAACACTTCACTTGCTTGACAGAAAAAAAAATGCTCATTTCTACCTTTTAGTGCAAAATTTGCAGTGTTCTTTTTGCTGGACAGATTCTAAATCTTTCTCATGGAAGACATTGTAACTTTTTTTTCATTTTTATGCATGGGAGAGCATGACATCTTTCTCTAGTTCAGCTTTTTAGCCTTAATGCTTCTGAAATTTCAAGATTATTGTTATTTTGGTTCTTTAATCAGAAACTGGCGGGACATTAGCATTCAAAGCGTGACAGTAATTCTGTAGTGAGAGGAAAATGATGGTCAGACCAGGTAAGGAAATTCTGTAGTAAGAAAGAGATTGCATCCTTGAGGAAAATCCAGAATGGTTGTGGATTTTCATATTTTGCTGTGCTGCTTCTATTTCTTGCATTCATGGCATCTAAGAGCTCAGAAGTCGGCTATGTACAGGCACTCAGAAGCTTTGGTCTATCTTTCTTATGATTGCCATTACTATCTCAATTTTTGAGAAGGATGTGTCCATTTGTGCAAAAGAGGAGAAGTCTTGTATTTAGTAGGACAGGAGAAAATCTGCCTCATTTCATATGGGCCAGTTAACAGTCAGCCACTGGAAGGTTACAACTTTATGTCTACTAATATGGGTTGGATTCAAACCAGCAGACGAGAGATGAAGTGGTTTACTTTCCTTTACTAGTTGCCTTCATTCTTTGAACTCTTACATTCTCTTTTTCCTAGATTATATTTGTCACTCAATATGTTTGTGGCTAATTGAATATGTATGAAGTGTGCACCACTTGTTCAGCAATGGAGCAATTGTTTATGAACATTGCTTGCTGGAAGCATTTTGTACCTAGGGCGGTCTGCTTATGCTGTGGGTTTTTGTTTTTTCCTTTCTGCGCCCAGCCACTCCACCACCACCCCCACCCCCACCCCAGTTTAATTCTCAGTAAGTGATCCTGTTCATAGGAATCCACTCAATTTGTAAGAAGTTCTTCTTTTATTGTATCTGTCATAAGGACAGACTGATCAGTAGATACTGTGTTCATCCACTCTGTAGTTTAGTTGCCTAACAAATGCTAGATTGAGCCCCTCCCTTACGTGGGTATATGTTTCATGTTTTTAGAAATCATGAGCATCTTGCCTTTCTTAGGCACAGCTTCTGTCCACACACAGTCTGTGAGTATTTCTGCAAATAACAGAAGCTCAGTGTTTCCATGAGTAGTAACCACTCATCTTCAAGTTCCTGGAAAAATAGCGAGAGGGTAATAAAGGAGGCCAGAACAAACTACATCTGGGAATGCATGAGTGTATCTGTGGATATTATTTTCCTATTGTTCTGCTATTCTTAGAATTTCACATGGTCTTATGCTTTTTAAGACAGAACAAACTTAATGAGACAGAAGGAAAATGGTAAATGCCTAACAGCTTTGACGATAGAAGCATGATCTTCTTTAGTTCAGATTTCGAGTGATTTGTTTAGCTCATATTAGAATTATCATTTAATTTGTTTAGAAGACTAAGGTTATGAAAGATGAATTCTTGGATGCTTTACTTGTAATGGATAGGCTAGATCTCTTCAGAAAGCCTTGGAGATCCAGCAGTGACAGCCATGTGTTTTATAACCCTTCCTAGGCAGTGCGTCAATCTAGGGTGAAGGGAATTCACTATAATGGATCTTTAGGAAAGGCAATCTAAGTCTTGCTTTTCCAGCAGACACTCTGTAGTATTTCCTTAACAGTAATTCACCTCATGAAATGCTGTTTTGTAGATTTGAACTTAGGGCTTGTGAAACTTGCTATGTCAATAACCTTCAGGGTAAGCACAAAATAATATTTCTCCTACTGCTTTTCTACTTCTGGTGGAGGACCTCTGCCAGTAACGCAAAAGGGTAGTTAAGACCCCATGGGTCAGATGGCTCAGTTAATGAGTACCATTTGTGATGTCTGTGCCAGGTCTCTGAGTACTAGACTGACTTATTTTATACTCAAAGTGAAAACCCTCTCTGTCAGAAAGAGACAATTTTGAATTACCACCAATCAGGGCTGAACTATTGATTAAAGAGGATAAGGTTTTGTATGCCACAACCTTCTGTTTAAAATGAGGAATGTGGCACTTTCAAGCAGAGGGGGTGCCAGGCTTGATGCTCATATGCATGCAAAAGTTGCAAAAAACCTAAATACTGAACTTTATTTGTAGGGGCTCTGTCAGGTAAAGTGCAAGGACTAGAATTTTCAAAACCATAGGTGAGTTACAAGGGATAGACTCTGCTGTCCTTTTCTGTGTGAAGCAGTTTGGAAACTGAGCTGTTGCTTAATACTCCCTAAAATAATGATTTACTGCTTCCTGTAGTTACTCAGCTGTGTCTTAATTTTTGTCCTGTGAACCTCCAGATCTCATGGAAATGCATCTGAGGGCAGTTCTTCCTTCTTGGACTAGTGTGGCACAGATATTATGCTGTCAAACATCTGATTTCATTAGTAAATTTACTGCGTGGGCTTTTTAACCGAGACTTGCCAGCCTGCTCTTGTGCAACAAAGACATTTGATTCATTCTGCTGTTTGGTAAAACTGCATCATCTTTACTGTGTTTGACATTAACAGTTCAGTTGAATTTGCCCAAAAAAGGGTGGGGGTGGGGGATCGGGTTGGGACAAGGCAAC
>NW_010408566.1:485-7993 GCF_000710305.1 Buceros rhinoceros silvestris | reverse complement strand
CTGCTGAATTAAAACACAACTCCAGCTGCACCATGTCATCGTCAACAGGCAGTAGCCGCTACTACTTGCACTGCTAAGGAGAGCAAGGAGCAGAGGCTATGGTTATCATTCAGGTAAAAAACAGATGTGGAGTGGCCTGTTGCCCTTGCTGATGCTCAGTGATGACAACCAAATCGAGAGTGGGCCTCAAATGGCATTCTTTTAGTGCTGCTGCCTTGGAGAGGCATTGGGCACGATGAGCAACTGAGAGAACTGCACCAAGCAGAACATAGATCCTTACAGTGAAGCCACCTCTCAGACAAAGGTGCTGGTGTATGCTCTCCTGGATTGTTGCTTTCCAAGCACTTCCTTAACTATGTTTTCCTTTATTCATGTTGCAACATTTGTTCGTGTTGACCAACACTTCGTGGTCAAGGTTTTCTATGGGCTTTTTGAGGTTATTTTATCATCAGAGAGTTTTTTTGTTGTTGGTATTGGGGCTCCCCTTGCCAAGGAGATAAGGAAATCTTAAAACCCTTTTCCATCTGTATGGCAGTCATTTTCATCACTAGTTGTTGCCTATCCTCTGGAAGAACAGTTCTTATTATTTCCATGCCCCAGACTTGGAGCTTATTTCTATTTGGCATATTTATAATTATTGCAAAGCACCTTTATGGCATTTTTAAGTAGAAACAAGGGCTTTGCATTTCTATAGAAAGGCATTTTTTTGTGTGTTTGACTCCACATCCTGGAGTTATCCTCATCCTGGAGTAACTGGAGGTATCTGCGCAAAGAGCAAAGCTATCATTTTGATAACTAACTTCTCTATCAAAACTGGTTGTATCTACTGTTGAGTAAAGCCTTGAATTTTGTTTTACTGATTTCAACAGAAAAACGCCATTCTTCTTAAGTTAAAAATCTCTGATTTTTTGACAAAAATAGCAAATCTAGATGACACAACTTCTTCTGGGTCTTTGTTTGTTTAGCCGAAGGTAGAATACAGAAGTAGAAAAGGAAGCAATATTATTTGTTCACCATTTTAAGAAATGTAAGCTAAACTTCAGGAATAACAGGATCAATGGGGCTTTCTTGGTTATGGACCGATGCATGTATTCCCTTCCTTATCTGTTCCATCACCATAGATGTTACTGTTTCTTGAGCAAATAAGAATATTAATGTAATTTAATGATTTTTTTATAGATCCTAAGAATAAGGAGTACCATCCCTAGATGAAGTATAACCTGAAAGTGAGCCAACATGCCTTAAAGAATGCAGTCTTCTCGAGGGTTGGGCAGTGCCCCAAGAGGCCTCTAGTAATTTTGAGTAACATATTATATCGCACTACCACCTACAGGAGTCCAGCGAAAGGGATAGAGCGCTTTACAAAATGCAAAATAGAACAGAAGTCTGAGCTTCCGTAATCTCAAGCTTTTGGGGGTAAATCCTTAGCTATATTAGGAACTGTTAAGAGACAGTCCTTGACTCATAAATCCAAACATTTCTATGGACAGACATACTTTGAGAAGGGCATCTGTTGCTGCGTTACCCCCTATGCCATGAGTTTCCACCCTTGTTCTTCAAGTTTTAAGTGTGAGCATGTAGGATTTAAATTAAAACCTCACAAATGTCCATAGATCAGAGGCACATCTGCATAAAAGCTTGGCTTAGGGGGATGTGCACATTACTATTTTTGGTTTATGTATAGGTGTATGACAGTACCAGTATTTTAGCTGGTGTGGTAGTTGTATTACTTGCACAGATGTATGTATATCATTGCTTTTCAGTAAGCTTCTGTTAAGCCAGCACAAACAGAAATGTCTGAAAATAGATGAAGAGGATTTAAGAGAAAATACGTCATCACTTGTGGTATCACTCAGTCGTCCTGGACTTTGAGGGATTCTGTTTCCAGTCATCCGCTACCATTGTTGACACTATTTCAAATTATTTACCCGAAGAAAGGAAATTGTGAAGCCGTAGCTTTGCAAAGTGTTTGCAAAGCACTGAATGAATAACAAGTTACATTTCCTCACTTTATCACTTTCTTGTTGGTCATTGCCAAGCTGAGAGAAGTGATCCATGAACAGCAGACAAGTATACATTTGCATCTTTAAAAGAAAAGAGTGCTAAACATTCTTGTCCTGGGCAGTAATGCTCTTAAGATTGTGCTCAAGATCAGTGGATTTTGGTGAAGCTTAGCTAAAGAAAAATGTTAGGCATAGTATGTAAAAGCCAGTTACTTAGCACCCTGTAGAATCCACTTTTCAATAAAATGCACCAAAATGGCAATGAGAATATCCCCATCAAAATTATCAGTGAGAAATAAATGTATCAATTTTCTGAGATATCATCATGGCTTGGCTTCGTGAACGAAGATCTGGGAAGGGTTTTTCCCACGCTCACTGCAAGCGATGAGTGCACCCTTCGGGCCTGTGCGGTGGATTTTTTAGGTGAGACGCAGCGTGCGCGCAACTGGCTCCACCCTGAGGTTCATCTGCCAGGGCCTAGCGAGCTTGGACAGTGACAGCAAAGTCCTCGGGTCGTAGGTTTGGTTAGAGTGTCCTTCTCTTAGATGGAGCCTTACAAGGCTAAACGAGCTCCATCTGCCTGGGTTTGGAGTCAGAGTTGTCCTTCTCCTAGGATGGCTGCCCGAAGGCTAGTGAGCCCATCCTGCCCGTGGACACACTTTGTCTGACCCTTCAGTGGAGACCTGTCTGGCCTGAGAGACCCCACTGGAGGCACATGCCACCACCAGCACAGCTCTCAACCCCACAAGGGCACGCAAGCTCCTTCCCCACGGCAAGGGGGTGCCAGTAAAAGAGTCACTGCTCTACCTCTGGACATCACAGACCCAGGCACGGGGCGGCCGGGGCCTGCCAAGAACAGGAGTCCTGGAGAACAGTTTCCGAGATGATGCCTATGAGATTTGCTCCAAATGCTCTGTGTGTGTGTATAGCCCTCAAATTTGCTAGGAGTTCCATTCTTGTTTTACAAGAAAATTTCAGGCTTGATCCATTGGTGGTGTCATCTCTGAAGGTAGTCAGGTCATATTTGCAACTCTTGACTTCCAAGCATTTGGCCTAAGTAGGAGAATATGTAGGACAGAGTTCCTGGTTAGCACAGTAACCATGGGGTGGAGGGGGCAACCGGAGGAGCTTTTCTTGCTCGTTGACTGTTGTAGCGGATGGCTGCACTTCCCAGGTGGCTGGGGAGTTTTCAGTGCAGGCATTCAGCATTTAGCAAAAGGCAGTTAAAGGTACCCAGGGAAGCAGGACAAGTAGGCAATTGATTTGAATATTTAATCCACAACTTCATTGCTTTGGGTTTTTTTGGTTTGGTTTTTTTTTTTTTTGGCTCTTCTAGGCTAATTATGCTACTGTCAAATGCATTTTCTAGTTAAGAAGGTAAAATTATGAGAACTTTTTAATCTTTTTAACAACGGCAACCGGAGGAGCTTTTCTTGCTCGTTGACTGTTGTAGCGGATGGCTGCACTTCCCAGGTGGCTGGGGAGTTTTCAGTGCAGGCATTCAGCATTTAGCAAAAGGCAGTTAAAGGTACCCAGGGAAGCAGGACAAGTAGGCAATTGATTTGAATATTTAATCCACAACTTCATTGCTTTGGGTTTTTTTGGTTTGGTTTTTTTTTTTTTTGGCTCTTCTAGGCTAATTATGCTACTGTCAAATGCATTTTCTAGTTAAGAAGGTAAAATTATGAGAACTTTTTAATCTTTTTAACAACAAATGAACTGTGGAAGGAAGCAAGTAAAAAATCTGCCTGTGGGGTAGCTGGGCAGCAGGACTCAGGGGCTGAGCTGAGACGCATAAGTAATAGTCATAATGAAACATTAAAACAGAGAAGTAAAACTGACTTGCCCAGAATTGTTCAGCAATACTTCCTGTTAGCTCTGAGAAGAGCATTGATACTAAGTGATAGAATACAAGGTTATTGCTGGTCATCATATCTGCAAAGGCGTCTTGAATATCTGCAGTTAGCTGCAGGATGTTTTATAAGCCTGCTTTCATGCTACACGTAAAACTATTGTTGTGAGATATCCGAGTAGTTCTCGGGAGGCTCTCCTGTGACCTCCGAGCAGTAGCACTTGGGAAGCTTGTCTTAATTAGAATTTCAGACAGAAGCAGAAAAAAAGAGAAAACCCCAAACAAAAAACCCCAAAAACCAAAGGCGTGAAAGAGAAAGAAAACCACTGAAACAATTGTGTCTGCAAAGTCAGACATCCAAAAGGTCACAGTTTTTGGTTCTTCCCCAGTGTCCCTTGGGTGTTTAGCCCTAGTATTTTCACAGTCTTCTCTATATTACACCTTGTAAACCACTAAAGACATTTAAAATTAACAGTCTCAGTGTTAATTTGTGTGGGAGGTTAAGCTTCAGGTCGACACATTATTTTATAATATAACAGGTTGAAAATTTCTGATACGAAAAAGATAAAAATTAATATGTGTACTGAAAATAATAAATTAATAAATCAGAGAATACTAAGAATTATAACCTTGGAAAGTCATCATGAAAGTTTGCTGTTCTCTGAAAATTATCTCCTCCTTTGCTGTTTCCCACAATAAAGTACAGCTTTTTGGGCAGGGGGTAACTAACTCCTCCTCTTGGGCCTTTGGCCAAATAGCATGTTGTGAGTCTGAAATACATGCAGACATCACACACTGCATGATGGTGATGAAGTATTTTCTATGCCTTATTTTTGAGAGCAGTTGACTCAAGTGAGTTTTTCTGCTGGATATTTTACAAGTCTGCAAAGCTCACAAGGATCCTTGTGTTTGTGTCAGTACTTACACAGGCAGTTCTGTTTTGCTTTGGGAAGGACAGCTGAATGTTCTGCTGCTGGCCAGATGTTTGCAGAATCGGGGCTGAGTAAGCTTTTTGTTTTCTTTTTTTAGTGTATTATCATAGTTACAGTAGGTGAAAGCAGGGGATACCAGCTCTATGCATGCTTCGTTTTTTCATAAAAAGAAGTCTGAAATACGCTTGTCAGTCCTTCTCCAACTACCACTGTTTAATTTGTGAGAATGAATTGATCAAATACATGGTGTCCTTGAGGTCTCTAAAACCAGCTTTAAAATTTAGTATCATACCATCACCTTCCTCAACACATTATGTTTTAGTCTATTTGCAAATGTAAATGCCTAGCTTTGTAGGTGGGACCTTACAAAGTAAAATTTTCTTTCTGCGCTAAAGAAAAATAAATCCATGAGCCAGGCTTAATGTCCCAGCATGATTTTGCAGGTGAATCTCAGCAACCAGCCAGGAACTTCACAAGGACTCAATGGATCTGACAGTCTGCCGGCTTGACGGAAAGCCGGTGCCTCTCTTGCAAGACCTGCCTTTTTGCTAAAGTGGATTATGTCTTAGACATGGTCAGGTTAATCCCCAATTTACACTAGAGTGAAATCAGAATCAGGTAGCCTCTGCGAGGTTAACTGCTGTATATAGTAACTATGTGCTGGTCTTAAATAATACATATATATTGACTGTGGTGCTGTATGTGGCAATTAGTGAGATTTTTAGTCCTGTTTATCTGTTGATGCTAAGAGAATACAGGAAGAATTAAAAGGTAGTTTGGAATAGTACTAATTTGCTTGTTCCTCATTACTGCATCTCATGAAGATGTTGATTTGCATACTGGATATATTCCTGATTTGTATTTTAAGGTTATTTATTTTGCTGCTATGGTAATGCAATTGACCTTTATATATTGAGGAATACACTATCCTCTGAAAAAAGGCTGGGCAGTTTTCTTTTAGAAGGGTAGGGTGCGGGTAACATTTTACAGTTGCTTTGTTTTCTCTGTTCTCATTTTTTATGATCAATTAAAGTGAATGCTTTTCTTAAATTTGAATGTATAGCTGTCTGTTGTACCCACACTGCAGACTCCTCTTAGCAGCTGAATTCCTTCACTTGAATTTCCCAGAAGACCAGCTCCAGGCAGACAGCAGGGGGGAAGTACATTGAATCAGTGGTCCCACTGAAGTTTACTTCACTGAAGCAAGGCGAGTAGGATTGGACTAAGGAGTTGTGAGTGTTTGGGGAGAAAATAATAATCCCCAACATAGGAATGAACGTATTCAGGCAATCTTAGCTGTGATTATCACCCTGTTCTTTAGCTGTAATGATGTTGGTATTTATCTAACACTTTTCATTTGTGAATTGGTCATCAGATTATCTCATAACATAGTTCCTTACCTGGATGTGGCTGCAAAAGAATGCAAGGATCTCTCAAAAAATTACACATACGGGTAGATATTGCAATTTTCTTTTTAACTTGTGTCCTTAAGAGATGATGCTTTTGTGACTGCAACATGCTTCTGTGTCTGTGTGCTTGCCTAATAATGTCAGAGCACTTCCACACAAACATGACACAGCAGTAGTTTTCTCCAAGATTCAATTTTCCTAAACATTTTAGGGAAATAGAAGACTAAACATGGGAATGAGACTCAATTACTATTTCTCTAGCTGAGGGAAAGGCTGCAACATTTCTCATTTTCTACAGGATACCAGAGAGTTTACATGATACAGGCAGGGAAACTCTTGCCAGTTTTCACCTCCTTAGACACAAGATAGTTGAACCACAGGACAAAAGGTGATAAGAAACGAGATTTCATTGCTTGTGATATGGTGGCGGAAGAGTTAATTCTGGCTTCTTTCAAAAACACAGTGGTTCTGAAGCAGTTCCCCTTCTGTGAACAAGCAGAGAAAAGGGAAGCAAGCAGACAGAATTCAGCCTCCACTTTTTCAAACTTGCAGTAAATCACTTCCCTTGTCATCCAGGATGGGTCTCATGGAAGGAACTGAGACTCTGGAAAAATTAACTCAAAAGACCTTTGCTTATTGGAAAATGCTATTATTTCACCAAAACATGGAGTTTGTACAGGGACATGCATTTTTTAGTGCAATTGCATGTAAAGAAATTGAAAATCAAATATCAAAAAGACTGTGCCTTGTTTGCCTAGACATTTGTGTTTTGTTTACAATCTATTTTTCATTGTATTATAAAATGAGAAAAAATATAGGAAAAAACTTCTAAATTTGATCAAAGCAGAACTTTTTTAAAAGCCTGAAGGGGGTCAATATAGATTTCATGAGAGCAGATGAAAAATTTTAGTTTCTAATGGCTACCACTACCAACCATAACGTCTGTAAGGAGCATCCTTCCTCAGTGCTCTGTTGAGAAGCATGTCTAATTCCCTTTGAATAATTTATACCTTGTATTTAATGAATGTTAATGATGGAGGTCTAGAAAACTTTCTAGACTAAAGAATGCTAACTTATTTTATTTTTTGTATATTTGTGTTTGTATATTTTCTCACACCACGGCACATGAGTTGAAAAGGCTGTTTCTATATCTAAAAAGCATATGTCAAAGGCGGCGGGGGGGGTGGGCGGGAAGTGTATTGGGGTATTATTGCTAAATTCTGGGAATAGAGCCATAGACCAAATTATAGTATGGCTGGGCATTTTTTTTTAATTTTTTTTCTTCTGCTAGAAACATAGGGCTTGGGAAAAA
>NW_010408566.1:0-426 GCF_000710305.1 Buceros rhinoceros silvestris | reverse complement strand
TGGCTGGTCGTTTTTTATTAATTTTTTTCCTTCTGATAGAAACATAGGCTTTGGTAAAAACGTCACTGTCATTAGGATTTTGTTTCTCAACACAATTCAAAGAGTGTTTCTGTAAAAATTCAGTCTCATTTTCTTCCTTTAGATTGTCTTAATGGCGTTGTGACAATGAGGAACTCCTATGTATAGAGTAAGAACATTGACATGGAAATTTTCATTTCCCCTTTTTTGTTTTTAAAAATTGCAAAGATGTGGTGCATTTTGAAGATTTTGATGGAAGAAGAAACATTCACATCCTAATTAATTACTAAGTACAATTTTAAAACTGCAAAATCTTGAAGAAGCTGATGTTTCATTTGGGCTTGTATACACATCACAAAGTAGTGATGGTGGCACTGCCATCATCATCATCATGGCTTGGCTTCATGG
>NW_010408565.1:74930-79776 GCF_000710305.1 Buceros rhinoceros silvestris | reverse complement strand
AGGCGATCAGGCGGAGCTGGGGCTGAGCTCCCGCATGCGTCGCCCCTCTTGGCCGGCTGCCTCCCCGAACCCCCACGCCTCGGCTCCGCAGCCCCCTTGGCCCCGCCCGAGGGCACAGGCACAGAGCCCGCTCTGCAGGAGGAGGTGCTGATTTTCACAGGCTCTCAGAAATCACCCCCTGCACCGAATTCATCCCACCTGCTCTGGAAAGCTGAGCTAGCCGGGGAAGACGTCAGGGCCCTATCTTTAGTTCTTTGCTCCCCAGATGGACTGTTAGTCAAGTCCTGCCCACGCGGCGTCTAGTGTTTCATGTTTTTAAGCTCTGTGTCATGTAGCCATGAATGCTGAGGGGACGTGATCTCTGTGTAGGATGTTTTTTTCCTATTTTTGTAATGGAAACTATCAACTAGGGCCTGGAGGAAAAGAAATGGTGCAGAGAATTCCCTCTCTTTCATACAACCTGATAATTTCCGCTGGGTATTATGTTAGGACACACTTAAATGAAGCTAAAGTTTAAAATGATGGTGGGGGAAGCCTGAAAGCTATGAAATAAATAACTTGAATTTTAGTGATGGGAAGGCACTATGCAGGTCAGAGGAAACAGAGCCCTTGCTTTCTGAGCAGCTCTGCGTGAAGGAGCGGAACTGAGACCCGGCTTCTTCTCCTGCTGCGGAGATTATGGGACGCCATGTCCCCAAGCACACACAGACCCCGTTCAGACCTGGTACTGCAGCTCTGCTGTCCCAGTTAACTGGTGGAAAGGGCGGCCTGGAAATGATGACAGGGGATACCCAGAGGATCTCCAGTCCTTCCCCTTGCCAGGAAGAGAGACCACCCCCTGCCTTGGGAGCGGGTTACGGCTAAAACTGAGGCACAGAGGGGTTTCACCACCACCCAGTGGGTTGGGGCCATCTGCTCTGAAGGGTGCAGAGTAGGGCTCGTGGCAGCTGCATGTTTCATGCAGAAGAACAGTGACAGTGCCATGCCTCTGGCACTGCTCTGCACCGACGATGAGGTGGCGCTAAATCTGCGAAATCGTGAAACTGGGCCTGGGGGTCAAGTATGCTCCCACACCCTGTTGCCTTCCACAGGCCACAGACATCTCTAGTGGGGAGGAATCCCAAATACAAGCATTCTCTGGTAATGCAGGGTGGCCAACCCCTCAAAAACCTGCCACTCAAAGCCAAAGGAATTTTCTGGCTTTTTTTGGCAGTGTCTGAAAACTCCTGAATTTCATCCTAACCCTGTTGCTTCGTGTCATAGTGATAATAAACCTATTTTTGCGCCCACAGAACAATGTGAGGATTTGACTGCATCTGCAGGCTGCATTTAACCGAGTTTGAAGATCAAAAGATAAGCTGGTTTTGTATGGTCTTCTCTGGAACCCCACACAGCAGTGTTTGAGGTGGTGGCTGATTTTGTCATCAGCGTGTGCCCGAGCGGTGCAGGAATTGTTATCTTCGTTGTGCAGAAGGGAGGCTGCAGAGCAGAGAGACAGAGTCAAGCTGAAAAAACACCCCTTCATCTTCGAGCACGTCCCGTCTAAATGCCCATGAGGAGACCTGCTGATTCAGGAGACTTGTGGTCTGGAGATTTAGCTGCAGGTCGCTGCTGGCTGGTCCCTCTCTCCTGCTTGAGGCTCCCAGCATCACAGGTGAGAGGTGTATTTGGTCTCAGCTAGGGCCGGGTGCTTCTACCATCACCACTGGTCTCAGTGGGGAGCATGGCTGGCCTGCACACCTGTGATTTCTTAAGCCAAAACAGCCCAATGTGATGGATGTCATCTCGCAGAGCCTTCAGGTACCAAATGCCCAGAAACGATGACTTTCAAAACTAGAGAGAGCCGTGCTGAGGTCCATGGAAGGTCTGGGCTGGGGGTTTATCAATCATCTCCAGTAACATGGAGGCTGTCCTCTCTGTAGACATCCTGACATGTGTTTCCTTCCCTCAGACACTTCCTGCTTAGCAAGTGAAAAACCAGAAGACGACTCCAAGTTGACAAAGGAACGGGCAAAGCAACACGCTTGGGTTCTGGCTTTCCTGCAAACACAGTAGGAGAAGGACCTACAGGTACAGCTGTGGCCAGTGCTGCCCCGGTACGGAAAAGGCTGCTGAATTATCTGCCCGGCAGAGCCTCAGGGAAGCACATCCAACTTCAGCCACACTTTCCTTGCAAGGAGAAACGAAGACTTCTAGTTTTCTAAGAACCCTTTACACTTGATGTTTAATCACTGATGGAGGAGTTGCAGTTAGGTTACAGGACATAATCTCAGTATAATTTATTACCAAAGGCTTTTTCCTGAACTCCTTTGACCCTGCAACCGCCTTGATGTTAATCCAGCGCAGGGTCATGGCTGAGGAGAGAATATGGCCCTTTCACTTTCATTCTTCATAGCTGTAATTAATTATCTACATCATCTTCATCAGTGAGTGCAGTTAAAGGAGGAACAAAAGGGACATCAATCTCTTTAATGCAGAACTGATTTAGATGCTCTTCTGTCATCATTTGGATTTACCCATTACACAAACCCACAGTCACAGCAAAGTGTGTGGCTGAGTCTGCTAGCAGAGACGTACACTAAAGCGTCCGTGGAAGCTGAAAGTAAAACTCAGCATTCCCGCTTGCAGATGCTAGCTACTCTGTTTGGTTTTTTATTTACTACTTCATTAACTGCAGGAAGGGATTCCTGAACAGCGACATCTTTTTACAGTAGCCAAAAATGGGTGATGTATTTCCCGCTAAAACAAATGGATTCAAATTATCAGACCCTTTTAGAACAGATAGCAGCAGAATGTATATTTACAGAATGTATGAAAAATAAATTTGTCTCAGGCCAAGCAATAGCACTTCCTAAATATCACAATTAGGTTAAATTGTTGTTTCATACACCCTGTTGGAAGAAAGTGGGTTTTTTTTTCCATGTGCAATATTTCCATCTTAGCTAAAATAAAGCTTTTCAGTCTTTATTTTTTTTTCCTTTCCTTCCTTTGACTGTCCTGCCAAATCATGAGTTTCCCACAAAATGTTGCATTTGGTCAAGCCTTACAACTTGATATCCAAAAATATCTGAGGAAATCCTCAGAAAACCATCATCCCTTACTGTCATTCGGTTCTCTACTTGCTTTGTTGGCATGTTTATTAATTTCTTACCTTTAACCCAAGCACCCCCAACATGCCTCAGACCTCTTCCTACCCTGGGGGCATTACGCAGTCAACAGGAGGTGACTATGTCCAGCACCCACAGAAGTTAATCTGAAACCCAACCATAAGGTCAACTACCAACTCCAGTTTAACGTGCAGCCCACCGTGACTCCACGAGCGTGCAGCCTTACATGTCACTGTGTCCCACAGGCACAGCACGTCGAGGACCACGGGGTCTCGTTTGTACATGTCGCCTCTGCTAGCTCTCTCTTCCAGCAGCCACAGCGAGCAGAGCAGAGTGTGGGGAGGGAGGGAGGCTCAGAAAGCTGCGCTGTTCATTGTCCCGACACGGTAATCTATCTGATAGATAATGTTGTACAGCATTTTTATGGAAGGTCCTTTTCCCAAAGAAACCTTGAGAAAACAACCCCCAGATACATTGGTGGGCTATTATATTGTTCGGTTGGATACACGCAGCCTGCTTGACACGGTGTGTGCGGAACAGAAGTGATGTATTGGCTGTCGTTCTTAATATTTTATAGCGAAGTATATAAATCATCAGGGCGATAAGTCTAAAAAGTCTTTCTCAAGGGCATCACCTTCTGTGTTCTGGTGCTCAAAGGCAAGCTTGAATAGAGCAATTCCTGGCTCACACAGGATGTGATCATTTGCTTCTGGTGCTGTCCTAATACATTATTTCTAGTAAGGACAAGGCAAGACTTTTTGGCAGAGCCCTCCCTCACTCATTGCACCTAACTTCCTTGCCTCAGGGAAGGACAGTGCAAAGTGGCTCAGTGACTGCCTCAGTCCGATCCCAGCATTAAAAATTAGGTTCTTAGCTGTATCTACATATTTGCCCACTTTACCAGCATCCCTGGAGAGCAATCCCTCTTCTCTAACCTCAGTGTGGCCCTGGTATACCCTATCACTGGAATGAATGATCGAGTCTTAAGAGTGCATTTAATTTAAGGGGTGCTATCAGGAGGTTAGACCCGAGTATGGCCTTTTAAAATGGTTCTCTCCAGGGGGAAAGTTTTTCAGACTCTGAAACAGTCGGGTAGTGGTGAAAGGATTCCGTTCATTTAAATGGAATTGGCAATGTCTGGGAAAAAGAAGAAAATAGATCCTACACCCAAGTTCTCTACCAGGGATTATGCAATGGAACCTATTAACTGAGGTCCTTTTCAGAAAAGCTCAAGTATGCACCTTGCACCAGACCCACATCTGACTAGGATGTTCCCTTGAATGTATGCCATATCCCCAATTTCCAAAGGGATGCCCAAATCCATCTTGGACAATCTCTTCTGATTCACCTTTGACCTTAAACTTTCATTAAAATGGTTCTCTCCAGGGGGAAAGTTTTTCAGACTCTGAAACAGTCGGGTAGTGGTGAAAGGATTCCGTTCATTTAAATGGAATTGGCAATGGGAAAAAGAAGAAAATAGATCCTACACCCAAGTTCTCTACCAGGGATTACGCAATGGAACCTATTAACTGAGGTCCTTTTCAGAAAAGCTCAAGTATGCACCTTGCACCAGACCCACATCTGACTAGGATGTTCCCTTGAATGTATGCCATATCCCCAATTTCCAAAGGGATGCCCAAATCCATCTTGGACAATCTCTTCTGATTCACCTTTGACCTTAAACTTTCAGGATTTGGGAGTATTCTGTTTCATTAGATGGGAGAAGTTTTCATCAGTGA
>NW_010408565.1:34557-74772 GCF_000710305.1 Buceros rhinoceros silvestris | reverse complement strand
GCTGAAATCGTGATGTTAAATCTCTCAGGGTTTGTGAAATGTGAAAGCTCATTGCGAGGCTGGTGGCTGCTTTCCTGGTGCCAGGGGGATTTCTGGATTGGATTGTCATTACACAGGTTGGGAAAGAAGGGAACCCTTCAAGATTAATTTAATCTTCGTCATCAACAGCAGAGAAACATCAGCCAGCAGTCCAAATGAGCTGGTAACAGACTGTTGTATAGAAGGTGGCTACAACGTAAAAAGGAGGTAGGTCTCCTTCTGTGAGTGAAAGGAGACTATAGCCCCACTGCGGATGGGGACAGTCCCCAGCTGCTGTGACCTGCCAGGTGATACTCAGGGAATTACACTGAGAAATCGAGCAGCAGTGAGGCTGAAGATCTCTCCTTGGATCTCCTTCACCTGCCTGGAGGTGGGATCACAGTGTTGTCTGTGGGACAGACAGAAGCAGATGGCTGAGCAGACACCGTCTGTGGCATCTAGCAGAGGAGAGAGATAGTACCGAACTGAGTGCGGAGCTTGTCCCCGTATCCCCGAACAGCCTCGGGGAAAGCAGCAAAGGTCTGACAAAACGGTTGCTAATGGCAATGTGCTGTTACACAAGGTCTCCTCACCCTCTACAGGTGGCCCCCAAACCGTGTAAAATTCAGGAAATCTTCTGCTTTGATGGTCCAGACTTACCCTGATCAGGACTGGAAGAAATTCTACTCCCTGAGGGAATAATTAGGAAGCTGAGCTGAACACACTTTCCATTTGCAACTCGGAGAGTAATTCTTCTTTGAAAACATTGTGCACATCTCACTGTAACAGATGCTGGAAAAAGCCACGCCAGTCTTCCCATGACAGTCAGGAACGGAAGCAGTGAAATGAGGGGTAAAGTGAGGAACCATCTCATCTGAAAAAAACCACATTTCTTTTTCTTCCTGTAAAGCCGAGGTCACTTCAGGTAATCATAGCAGCAAGACACACTGCCATGCCCAGATGCAAAGTAATGCACTTATCTAGTATCCTGGGTTAAAATGATTCAGTTTATGGCATCTGACATTGTTTTTTTCTAAATAAGGAAGCGTGAGTAATCAGAAATCTCCTGTTTTAGCATTACCATAGAAACAAGCCATGTAAGAAGTACATCAACTGTGTGTACAGAGCTGGATCAGGTCTCACTGAATCTGTAGGAATAAAACTAACAATGGTGGGAGAGTCCAGGGAACTGAGTATCGCAGCCAGCAGAGCATTGAAAACGCCTAACACTGTTCAGCCTGCCACCATGTGTTTCTTTGTTCTCGGTGAAATTAATTCTGCGCTCTATCCATGTAGCACATTGGGCTTTGTCTCGTAGTACGGACTAACAGTAAGAGAACAAGAATTAACACATTTTCCCTGACAGGCTGTAGATTTTCTATGAGTGGTTCACAAATGATTTTGCTGCATAAAAGGTGAGTTTTTATTAAATATTACTTTTGAAAATCTATGTTCTAACCAGTAACTGTTCATCCATTACTGTGGGTAATAAGGAAACTAATGACAAGTGACTAAACCTTTTCCCAGAGGACTGAACCATTTGCATGAACAATGCCTACCTCCACAAGCCACTTGCTCTCCCACAAAGACAGTAAATTCTTAAATTAAATGTCATACGTGAGGAACACTCAAGAAAATAAGGAAGAAACAGCAGACTCCTGAGCTAATACAGTCATTGGAGTTAAAAAGCTCCCTGGTTGTAATTTACATAAAAATACAAATATTCGTTCCATCCTAATAGCACAAGAAAGAGGTGAAATGGAGGTCTGTATCACGACTGCTGATCATAGTTACAGCGTCAGTGTTTAACTGAAAACCCAGGCAGGCTGTTTAGATAGGTGGAAACTTGTGTGGAAGTGCTGACAGCACACATACCAGCGCCGTTACGGTGGTTTCAGTGAGGGAGCGATCATTTTCTAACAGGTAGTGGAGATCTCTGAAGAAAGAAGGGTTAGTAGGAGATGGACAATGCAGTTCAGTTCATAGGGGGTATAAAGGAACTCTTTTGAAATGCTGTTCCAAATGCAGGAAAGCACATGTCTAGAGAGTTATAAAGGGCAGATCCCAGCAGTCCTGGCCTTGCAGGCTCCCCTGATGCTGAGAGAGCAGCTTCCCCTATCAGTTGTGATAAGAAGAGATAGCCCGTATCCTTGCCCTGCCCCACTGCCTCTTTTCTCTTCTGCACACCGTGTGCTCTTCACTTTGAAGAAGCGCTGTGGGTAGCAGTGCACTTCAGTAACTCTGGCAACAACATAGTTAAATTGTCATGGACTGCATTCTGCAATGAGCTGAATATTTTTGGCAGCAGTTTAACAAAGGGCATTCTCCATGGCACAGGTTTGGCTCTGCGTGCAGAGGACTGGTGAACCCGCCGGCTGCATTCCATGTGTGCTGACAAGGGGTTATGCTGGTCAAGCTCCGGACTGGTCCTGGGGACTGAAGGGCTTTAGCACTCAACGTTCATTAAATCCATGTGTATTTGCAAATGCATTGCATCACCTGACTTGGTTTCTTCCAAAATTAATCCATTTTGTGGCTTCTGCGCCTGCTACATGGTGTGAAACAAAACCCAGTGGGGGCAATCAGGCGAGTCCCTGCAAAAAAATACTTCTGATGTGAACTTTCATGTGAACATTTCATAAAACCTTCATGTCAGCACATCTACTGACTGGGGCTGGAGTTTCAAACTTCTATCAACAGCTAAAGATAAGCAGAGCTTTTCAAATGAGCCGAGGAAAATCACCATGCACCACACCTGCAGTTTCAACAAGAACTAAGAAATTAATTCCTAAAGTCTTACTTAAATGTCTTAGGTTACTTTAAAAATAATTCATTTTCTAGCATCCTGAACTTGAAGGAAGCACCTAAATAATCCCAGAATTTCATCAGTATTTGGCACACAAATATGTTAGCTTTTATTCTCAAATAGTCTCCAATTTCTCATGATGATAATAAAGAAAGTCAGATTAGTCTTGTCTCTTAGAACCATCATTGTGGTTTTAATTATTTATTTGCAGGCAAAGAGATATAACTCTGTCTTTGTTTTGTTTGTTGAGCTGTAAGGTTGAAAGTGAGTATTGCTCTAGTAGACGTGGAACATACATCACAGACTCAAACCAGGCAGGAACAAAAAGAATTACCATGGCAAACATTTTTTTAATTATCGGGATGCGTTGCTTTTGCCTTGTAATAAAGGACATTTTCTGCATTGAAGAGGAGAGCTGTCTGGGAGCAAAGCCAGGAGTAGTAGTGGCAAAATGAAGGAAAAAAAAAAAGAGAACTACACAGATATTTTTGTTATAATTTGTCCAGAAAGTGGCTGCCTGTTTAGTTAAACAAATAGTACTGACAATTATTTGCACTGCGATGCCCTGATACTGGTGTGGTTCCATAGAAGAAAGACAGACTATAACCACAGCTATTGCCTTTTACTGCTCCATGTGTTTATAAAAAAAAACCCCAACGAAATAAAAACCTCTCAAATACTCCTCCCCATCTAACACTATTATGTTTTAAATATTCGCTCTCCACAAAAGTAAGCTTCTTGCAGCTTCATGAGTTGCAGAGTAAATATTGTAAGGAAGATAAGATTTGTCCTGGCCTGAGCCTGCTCCAGCCCAAACGCAGCGACTATCTGTCCTGCGCACACACAGAGCCGTGCTCTCTTTGCCCACCAGCTCTCTGCGTGTTTCAGAAAGACACCACTGCAAAACAGAAGTCTAGGTCATGCGTATGTCCATCATCACCAGGCTGCTCCATGCCCCCCATGATTGAGAGGTGTTGCTGACTCAACAGCAAGACCTGGAAGGCAGAAGTAGGCTGGGATTGCTTTGCAGGAATGGAGTCCTCCCCTCCACATCTCAGATGGCCCCACATCCCAAGGACAGTGACTTGCCAGCCCCGCCAGTGTCCTGGCTTGCTGCCAGGTCCAAAGGGGACATAAGGGAGCAACATGAGCTCGTGGCACATCACACTCTGCAATACCAAGCCCTGGGTGTCTCGGTTTTGGTGCATGCAAAGCCATTCTCCACCCATCCCATGAATTCCCGGAACTGGAAACCAGCTGAAGGGATGTTGACACCTATGCCAATGTGAGATGACGAAGAAGGAGGAAACACTTTGTGTAAATCCAGGGGTTTGCAGCTTGCTTTCCATGGGGAGCACCTCTGGCTTAGTGACCTGGGGACTGACGGCCTCTCCTGGATACGTGAAGCACAACTCATGGAGCGTGTGTCCCACATCAGCCATGAGTTACAAAGCAGGTAGCAGCTCTGGATAACATTTCACCTGTGGACACCCAGTGAAAGGCTTCTGCAAGGCTCTCTACCACGGAGCTTCAATGCAGTCCTCTCTGTGACGCTAAATCAGCCCTGACTTTGCCATTGCCCGTACAGAATGAACACTCCTGTCCTGTGCAGTGATACATCTCTAGGTTGATTTAAATCAGTCACACAATCAGTTCTACCAAAAGACCAAAGCTCTTTTCAGTAACTGGAGCTATTCCATGATAAATTTCAGCTTTTGGCATGGAAGAACTTCAGCTGTACAGATATGCTGAAAAGTTGTAAAAAACAGGAAAAAGAATCCTTATTTTTCCATTTTTTCCTAGTTCTTACTGTTGAATTGAAATGGTCTACAACACCAAGGTAGAACCAGAAACGTTTCATTTAGAAGCTTGAATATATTAGCAAAGCTTGAGGAGTTGAAAGAAAAAAATTGAGCCTGAAAGCCCAGCTGGGAGAAGAGTACAGGTTGACCTAAAATTGACACGTCAGACTGGGGTTTATAATCTTTTCATAATTTCCATAAGACTTGAAATTTCTAAATCAGGTGTAATGATTCAATAACAAGTGCATCTTTTTTAAATTCATGGAAATGAAATTGCAGATGTGATTACAATGCTTGTACAGCACCATCTAAACTAGGTTTTGTGCCTTCTCCTCTATTGCTAACGGGTCAGCAGTGCTGCTTTCACTATCAGTGTTGCTTACTCTTGCTATTTTATTGTGTTTCACATCATTATGCTCTTTATCATTAAGCCATAATATACATAAAGCCACGCTGTTTCTGCATCTGGTTTCTCTCCCCCACTCACTGCTAAAAGAATATAATAGCAGGGGAAAAGCTACACAGAAAGCTTTTCTTTGGCAGACCAAAGATGTGGCACCGCTTCTGTTGAAGGAGTGATAAATAGATTAGCGCTCACCGTCCAGGAGAAAGGGCAATGAGGGACTATGACTCCATTAAGTCCTGAGCAGCACTGAAAATGCCATTTGGGAGTGATTGTTTTCTCTTTCCCAGAATAAAGGGATTTGGGGTAAAACATCCAGGTTCTAGGTGGCAGATTGAGAAGAGATACAAGAATAAGTGTGTTCTTTGCACAACAGGTATCTAAGCTGGGTATCTTGTTGGCACAGGATGTTATGGATCTAAAGGGTTTAAAAGGGTTAAAGTTGACTGAATACATTGATGGAATAAAAATCCCCAGGGGCTGTTGAACACCAAGATGCCATCCCTGGTGCAGGCATTCCCTGAGCTGCCGTCAGAGAAGGCTGGTAACTCTGCTAGGAGAATGTCACTACATTCCTATATTCCTCCCAAAGCAGGTGATAGCAGCTACTGCCAGAGACAGGACTCTGGGCTAGCTGGACCTTGAATCTGATCCAGTGTATCTGTTCTTGTGATCTTCCATTAATTTTCAACAAAAGAAAAAATGGGGGGTAGGGGTGGGGTATCTTAGTACTCAGGACTTTTAAACACTGAATCCTTCAAGTTCCCAGAACTGAGTAAAAAGGACTTAAATCTTACGGATATAAGATCAATATAATGATTTTTGAACGATGTAGGATTCATGAATACCTGGACTATATTGCAGATTAAACCGGAACATTGATATGCCAAAAGAGTCTAAAATAGAGCATAGATAATAAACATATTCACAGCTGTTTTCCTATAATCTTGAAGCACAATAGGTTGCACAATTGTTTTGTTGCTGCCTCTGATTTTCAGATAAGACTCTGGCAGCATTATAAAACACAGTTCTTTCTCCATAGATATTTTTCTTCAAAAATACCAAAAATCAACTGAAGATCCCAGCCAGCATTTTTACAAATTGTTCAGGAACTCCCTCTACTAAGTGTCACATTTGTGGTTTTATATTATCAAGTGTAACTTCACATGACTCAAATAAAAGAATTCTAATTAAAAGATTTAGAACGACATTTGTTCTACTGCGATTTTGAATCCAAGAGAGAATCACTGAATGAAGTTGTTAATACAGTACTGCATGTAGTTTTATTTTCCCCTCTCGTCATTCACTTGAAACTCTGATTAATAAGTCATATTCACAGGGGTCTGTCCACGGGGGTCAGACAAGAGAGAGAAAAACAGAGAGATTGTTGCTCAAAATTATCAGACTTTATAGGAAGCAGATTTAACCATCTCTTTGATTATGTCCCCTGGCCAAGATGAGATACAGTCTATAACTCATGGCTTGTTCCTCATAACCAGTGAGGCAGAAATGCAATGTAATGAAAATTGATCTATAGAACATATTCGATTAGTGAAATATGAGCAAAGACATTAATCCTGAAGAAAATGGAAATTAAGAACATATACCAGCACAAGGAAACAGAGAGACAGACCAGCATCGTTTTTTTCTTGCAGAAAAGCAGATGGGGTAAGCACCGGATGTATTCACTCAGCAAAGAGTTCATTGATTCATCTAATGCTAAATCTCACCATAGAGATTCAAATACTGAAATAGAAAAGTGTCCACCTTTAGCACATATCCATAAACTGCAGCAGTTGAAGGGGCAGAGAAGGGGCAGCAGCAAAAGGAGAGGAGACCCAGGGGCTGACATGAAAACAGCTCTAATGGAACAGCCCAACTGACCCCAATGCCAAGAGAAAGTGCAGACAGTGATACTCAGCCCAGCCAATGGTCAGCGGCCACAGCAAACAGGAGAGCAGCTCCTCAGGAGATGGAAGAAGAGCAGATGAAGAAGGAGCCCAAGCAAGAGGCTCCCCTCTCCTCCTCAACCTTCCCCCTTTATCCTGGGTGTGATGTCTGTGGTCTGGGCTCCACCTGTGAGGCAGCTCAGGGCAGCTGCCCTGGCTGACCCCAAACTGCCCACGGCTCCACACCAGGGCTGCCCTGGGAGCCTGTCCCTGCAACACCAGGACAAAAAGCAAAAAGGAAAATCCCCAGTTTATGGTTGTGCTCTTTCACTGATTATCAGAAGATGACACTTTGGAAAAACGAAGAGTGGCTTCACTGCTAAAGATGACCTTGTCACAGTGGCATACCTCTTCAGTTCTTTGTTTTGTTTTCAACTTCTGTTTGTGTAAGCCGAAGTATATCTCTGATGTCCTGTTTTTGCCAGGTTTTCAATTGTAAAATGTGAGATTAATGAATTCCGTGAGAATTAGTCTAATACAGGGAGTGCTTTGATTGCCCTGGGCAGCAGGTTTATAGCAGCATAAAGGTATGTTGGGGAAATAAACGCATCCCCTGTTATCTGAAACGTGGATCTCTTACGTGGTCACTTGTATGTTCTCAGCAAAGTAATAACAAACGATCTTCCCATCTGTGCAGGCTCACTCATGTAGTACGGAAGGAAAATAACTTCTGTTGTTTAGATGAGCAATGAGAGAGCATGGAATGAATCGGAGTAAGCAAACACTCAAGGCTAAAGCCATACAGTATCCAAGAGCAGGGACAGACTGAAATGTGCTCCTATAAAACATTCATGGACTGCTTTAAGAAGGGAATCACAAACGATTGATTTAGTTGTAGAGAAATCATGGAGAGAAAAGAGGCTAAATGGTTACAATAAATGTTTCATTGCAAATAGCTCAAGGTATTCATAAGCATTATTTTGCAAGGAAGATATTTGTTGTTCCTTTGGGGCCTGCTAAGCCGTCTCTGGGGATTTCCATTTTCCACGCTACCCTCTATTTCAGCACCTACACATGCTTACAGATTTTTGCTACGATTGGTTTCTATGACTGTATTTTTCTGACAGGCTTCTAATTGAAAGCCACGTGATAACCCGTAGGGAGCCCTGTCTCCACAGACCCGCTATCGCTGCTGCAGAGAGTCAGTCTGTCCGCACAGCCTATTTTTGTGCTGTCCCTGAGCCACGGCTGTGCCCTGCACGTTATAAATCAGAAGCGAAGGCTGCTGAGGAGCGGCCGCAGTCCGACTCAGCAGTGTCACCGCAGGCCTGCGCTGCTGTGCCCCGGGGCCACGCGGCGTTGGCACCATGGCTGCTCCTCCGTGGCACTGCCTGTGGCATGGCCCCACCGATCTCGGTGCTGGAGGCTGCTGAGCGTGAGAGACACTGGCCAGCAGAGACACAGCAACAGGGAAGGCAATACCATCTTCACCCCTTCTTGTGACTTGCAGACATAGGTTTGCTCATTTTGCTCCTTTGTGCCGAGACCAGAAGATTTCATGTTCCCTGATCCCCAAAGTGGTGCCAAAAGAGCAGAAAAGCAGCACAGAGCAAAATGTGGGAACAAATCCTCCAGGAGAGGAAGGCTCCGGGCAATGAGTAGGCAGGTACAGCTCCTGAAGGGAGCTGGTCCTGCTTCGTGCCAGGGTGAATTTGGCCCTAAGATCTCAGCCTTGGGCTGATCCTTCCCTTTGTTTTCGTGGTCCCATCCAACAAGAGTCAGCTAGCAGCCAAAGGACTAAAAGGCAGCCTTAGCATCTTCATTTCTGTGTTATGTTTTCCCCCCTCTCTCCCCGAAGAGCAGGAAAGCCTGTCAACAACACAGAGTGAGTGGGCTTGTCTGTCCTGGGATGGCCCGTGCGTGATCTCGCAGCACCCTGCAACTAGAAGACCAGACACCCTGTGATTTACGTGCTTTGGCAGTGAGATGACAGTTCCTTTGAAAAGCAATTTGGTGGGAGAGAATAAAGAGCTAAAAAGGCTGCAATGGAAGAAAAATCAAAAAAACAGGTGTGAAATTGTGTGGGTTTTCAGTTCCAGGATGCTGCAGGAGCATCCAAGGGCATATTTTTTAAACCACAGCACAGACCTGTGTTAATGCAGCACCTGCCCATACACAGCTGATGAAATCTGGTTGACACTTCTGTCAGCTCCCAGAAGCTTGTTTTCTGTTTCGTGTGCCCGTAGGTCTTGAGCTAACGTTTGTCAGCCGGAGGACCCTCCTCTCTCCTCAGTCAACCATGAACCAGGCACTGGGGCTGGGATTCCCTCAGGGCCTCTTGTCTTTGGAAACACATGGATGTCTGGCAGGTTGTAGTTGCTTCTTGCTGGAGCAGCGGCGGCTGACAGCATGCCAGTGTATCAATACACCGGAGTATTTACAGCCTTGCACGCCAGGCCAAGGTAAACACTCGGCAACCGAGTCACCTCGATCTGAACTCTTCTCTCTTGCTTTGAAATTTCCCTTTACGTTCTCATGACATCTACCGCCACTGCTGTGTTTATTCAGTTCGCTGGCTGCCTCAGATTAACCTACAGTTCTGATTTTTCAGTCGATGCAGCCTCAGTGACAAATGGGAGACTCCGTGCCCAGCATTACTCATTTGCTGAAGAATGACTAGAAGAGCGCTCCGAGGCCAAAGGAAGCGATGCCAGGCCTATTTTCTGATTCGCTTTTATTCACAGCACTTCCATTGATTCTCTTCCACTTACAGAACTGTTGCTGTCTGGGAATTTCGCACGAACTAAAAATAAAACCAGCAGCACCATTCCCAGCTTCTGAAGGAAGGATGCTCTAGGTTGGTTCTTAGCACGTGGCCGTATTTGAAGTGCAGTGATACATTCTCCATTGCCACCAACAGAGCGTGAAGGGCAACTGGGTGCAGTCTGGCGTTCTCATCAAAATCCCCCAAATACATGTTGTGAATTAACCCCCATTTTCATTCTGTCTTGGATGAACCTGTGTACTCTGCAGGTATGCACATGGGGATCTTCTGTGTTACCCACCTTTTTTGACCTCAGTGTCTTCTCCGCTGCACCTCTGTAGCTATATTTACATTGCAGAACCCAGAACCTCTTCTAAAAGTGTGCAATCAGAGGTCATGGTGGTAACATGCAAAAGTCACGTAGGCTTGGAATTTGTTTTCAAAACCTAGTTTGAACACCATGACATAAAGACTGAAGTGTAGGGCAGTTGACAAAAGGACAAGGAACAAGATTAACAGAGGAGAGGAGGAAAAAAAAGATGTCAGGGGTCCTTCAGATACTACATTACATTAATTATACTTGAATTACATTGTAAAAAGTGAAAACAAAGTGAAATGCTCCATCCCAGTGATGGGCAGTTGATGCACATGGAGATTTGGTGACATGCCCATAGCACCCAGCAAATATAGCAATGTCCCTTCCACGTTCAAATGCTTTTAACTTGCCGAATACATCTTTTCAATCCTCTGGGAATACGACTGCGGTCAGGATCGGCCCTGTTAGGGCTGTAGAGTCCATCAGCATGGCTGAGATTCTGAAAACTATTAAAAAGTGTAATTCTCGTTGAGGATCTTGGCTAAGTTAGTGGTGGAAGGGAGAGTAAGCAGAGAGGACTAGCTGTGCTAATATTTGTGTTCAGCATTTGAGCCTAAGTGTGCTCACAGACATTGGGCAAGGCAGAGATAAACGCTTACGCAGACCCCCGGGCCAGCACTCCCGGCCAGCGAGGTCCTGTGGCACCCTGTAACCAGCAGCAGGACCAGTAGCGCAGCCGGGGGCAAGCGGGCAAACACCTCATCTTGTACAAGCCGATGGCAAAACTCGTTCAGCAGAGCTAAGATTTTTCCCAGGATGTTTTCTCAAGGTTTTTCGCGAGAGCTTTGTTTTCACAAGTATTTGTTTTTCCATCTTCAACCTGGTACACAATTGGGGTAGAAAAGTAAAGTTTTACCTTCAAAGACTCTTATCTTCTTACCTATTTCCATCACCAGTGGCTGTCTGTCACCAAGGAGAAGGAATATTCTTTTGTATTGTATGACCTGGATAGATTTTTCCTTACTGCTTATATTCTAATGTAGTGCTTGAAAAAACAGAAGCATTCCAAAACCAGTATGCCGTTTTTTAAAAAAATACAGAAAAAGAAAATTATATTAACAAGACCCTTCAAAGGAAGATATATATTTGTCTGTCAGCTTCGTGTGCCAAAAATTCCATCTCTTTTATCAAAAACTTCACACCTCCTACGAGCTCAGAATGTTACCAGACCTAGAAATGTGTGACGAAGCCGTCCTCCCCACCACAGACAACTTTGTTCTGCTCATCATATGCAACAGTCAGAACTGTATATTAAAGATGGGTACAGGAATCTGAACAAAAATCAGTTTAAGCTGAAATGGTTAAAAATGGGAAGTTGAGGTTCAGAGAGATAGTATCTTCTCTAGAAATCAAGGCCACAAATTCCTTGAACTGCGTCTCTAGAAGTTGCTTCTCTACCTGTGAATGAGAGCTCGTGCTGCTGGGTCCCCTCTGGAGAGCACAACGCGGGGTAACAAGTGCCAAAGATTAGCTCAGGTATAACAATTCCTAAAGGCTGAACTAACATCCATTTGAAGACATCTTCCAGGCAGCCTCTGGAGTGAGAAGTGCTTTAACTAGGAAACTAAACTAGTAATGAAACCAGCAAGAAGAACAACAAAAACCAACCCCAGAAGGGAAAAACCCTTCTCAGTTCATGAATTAGCGGTGTTTTGTTGTATCATTTGAACGTAAAGCTGCCAGGGTTCAGGGAACGTGACCTCAAGCCCTGAGGGAAGAAGGAAGTCCCAGGTCTTGCCAAACCCACATCTCACTAGAGGCAGGCTAGGGAGGCTAGAAGGAGCTCTCTCGAAAAAATCACCGTTCTCAAACTTCATTCTCACAGATCTGCTTTTTTGTTTTGTTTTGTTTTCTGCAGGAGTAGATGTAGAAAGTTAATGGCTGCCCAGCCGCACGGGAAAGCTGTGCTCTGTTTTCTTCTCCTGTTTGTTGAAACACAGTTCAGACCAGCACAGTTCAGACTAATGCGGGGGGAGGATGGTTTTCTTTGCTAATTTTCCTCCCTAGGGTGGGTAACGATTTCTCAGAGCTAATAGGTCCTGACAGATGCAGTCATACCAGTGCTTGCACTCTGCATCTTTGCTGTCCAGTCGGGGTCATGGTTTGGAAAGCTGATGTCTTAATCACTTTATCTGATGGATGTCGCCTACTATGAATCGACAGTTGTTTGAGGTACCAATATTGACCTCTTCTGTTCTCGCTGGTGCAGGGGCTCACTCAGCCAGCGAGCAGGGGGTGTGTGGCAGCGAAGCTGTTTGACAATTGTCTTACAGATATAAAACTGCATTTGAATTTCTTTGATGCGCTGATAATTGGCAGACACCAAAGCTCTGCCTGGCTGCAGTCCCATGTGGTACTACTGCACATCATGCCTCCTGTAGGACTGTGAACTTGACAATCCGCAGATCATGGGCAAAGGTTTACCATTCCACACTCTCGGCAGACATGGAACTGTGATAGATCAGGGCGGCTAACAAGCAGTAAACAACCAATGTTTTCCCAGAATCCAAGTGTTCCCTTTAAGTGAAATTATTCTCTGTAACTTAAAACCGACATTAGCCTTTACATCTACGTACTACTGTTATTAAAAACAACCTAGAGCATGTGCTAGGTGCAAGTCAGTAGCTAGAAAAAACATCTCTTGGTTCTGCCCTGTTCCATACCATGTTTACTTGGAATTTGACTGTTCAAAGCTGAGTGTGTTTGTTGACCAGAAGACAGAAAGCCAAAGGTGGCGAATGGCTAACAAGCAGTAAACAACCAATGTTTTCCCAGAATCCAAGTGTTCCCTTTAAGTGAAATTATTCTCTGTAACTCAAAACCGACATTAGCCTTTACATCTACGTACTACTGTTATTAAAAACAACCTAGAGCATGTGCTAGGTGCAAGTCAGTAGCTAGAAAAAACATCTCTTGGTTCTGCCCTGTTCCATACCATGTTTACTTGGAATTTGACTGTTCAAAGCTGAGTGTGTTTGTTGACCAGAAGACAGAAAGCCAAAGGTGGCGAATGACTGGAATGTAGAAGGCTCCATTCTCTTCGCCTCAGGAACAGGCAGATGTTGAAACACTGGTTGTACTCTGCAGGAATCGTACCTTCCCTCTTTGTCTCCTTGCCAGTTCTGTTTTCCTGAGAGGTCCTTCCCACTGCTGGGGACACAGGAGAGCTCCCTTGCTCTCCGGGACACTGGCACAGGGCAGGGGCAGGAGCTGTACAATAGCTTTGAAGGCAGAAGAAGTGACCTGGGGAGTTCATGAACAAGGCTGTGGCTGCTGCCTTGATTATCCCACTGCAGCACAAGCAGCCGCAGAAAGATCCACATGGGAGGAGGATCAAAAAAGGTGTGTGGACATGGCAGAATTTTAATGATATGTTAGTCTGAATGCTCCACGATGTGGAATTTTACCTGGCATTAGTAGACTTCTATATGAAAATTAAAGTAGTATTTAGCGCAGATAGGAAAGGATAAGTGTTCAGATCTGAGCTGGAGCCCTGAGGTTCCTGATGCAGCAGGAGCTCTGATGGTTACCGACGCAACAGGCTGAGCCCAGACTGTTTGCTGCTCTGTGTGCTCCCTGTTTAGAAGTGTGAAACTAGCGGAAACAGTGTCTGAGAAGATGAGCCAGAAATACCTCATTTACATTACTGAAGCAGATTAATTCCAGGAGGTATTTCCCCCTTCCAAATAGGCCTCAGGAGATTGATCTAATTAATTACTTTGGGCTGTACAAAATTGACCCTTCTGCCTCCAAGTCACCGCAGCAGAGAGACGACTGAGTGCAAAGGGTGAAATAAACGGAGCTGCATCAAGAGAGCAAAGCTGGAGTATGCGCCGAGCCTGGGAGTCAGGCTGAGGGCATCTCCTGGGACCTGTAATGATGGGGTGCAGGTGTCAACCAGGCTCCCTCCTGAGCACTCAGGGGAATGAAGCCTTAAAATAGTGGTAACAGCAGCTGATCCAGCAAGGTGTGGCGTGGTGCTCTCATCCGATAAAAATCGCCGATCAAAGCATACAAGTGGCTAAAGCATTTCTGCTGCATGTCTACAAGAAACACAGAAATAGCTGCTTTGAATAATTAAAACTGTGGGCTGGCTGAGAAAATAACTAACCCTTAAAATAGTCAAAAGCGAGCGGCTGCCCTTTGCTTCAACGGCTTCGCCTGTTACTCCTTATTCAGGGGAAATAGTGTCTGAGGTGGTAACAAATCATTAGTTTGTGCAGGGCAACCACACAACATTTGCTAAAAATACACTGGGAACATGTTGCAAGAGCCTGTAGTGAGGGCAGAATCATCAGGCTTTGGGGCTCCCTGGCTAAATTCAACTTGATGTGAGACCTGAAGGCTTTTCTACTTGCCTTATCCTGGAGAGCCCCAGGTCTGGGGGTCGAAGGGAAAGGTCTCGCGGCAGGGCTGGTTCATGCCTTGCTGTGGATACCCTACGGCAGTGATGTTCATCCCCAAGGGCAAACAAAAAGCCTCTTCATCTCTGTGGAAAAGAGTAAGGACGAACTTATTTTGTGTATTATGAAAGACTGTTATGACCATCAGGAAAGGGCCGTGCAAAGTGGGGCACAAGTCTGGTTTCGTGGTGTGGTGATAACGCTTACCAGTCTTGGTGTCACTCCATGTCACTCCATGCCTTTACACCCATTACTAAGCCATTTTAATATTTTCCATCTTTGGTACAAAGCATGATGTAACTACTACTGAAATAAATTATTTGTAGTAGAGTTGTCACCATCTTTGTCTCATTCTTTGGCTAAAGCTTCATGAGAGCAGTATGATCCATGGTTCTGGGAGCTCTTAACCAACTATTGAACAATAATTTTCCATAATAGTGCCTCCCCATCCCATTAATGAAGTTTTTTTGTTGCTGTTAAAAGGCTGCTTTATGTCTCCTGGAGGTATTTGGGCCACAGTTCTCTATTCATCAACAGGTTTTCTGGCTGTTTCTGCTAGGAAGCGTCTCACAAGGATGGGGAAGGGGTAAGGAACGTCTGTGGCAAAGGAAGTGAAGTCCCACCTAGAGTGGGATTTAGCTGTTGGGGCCGTGAGGTATCCTGGCTTCTGACTGGCCAGGCAGAGCCAGGAGGCACGAGGGTAATTCGGGCACGTCCTCCCCAGCAGAGTACAGACATTGCTGACTGAACCAGCTTCTGGAAACCGTGAGGTTGGATTCAAGGGAGGTTTATTATGAACCAAGTGAGGAGAAATGTGACCAGACCAGAGATATAAAAACAATTTTGCCAAGTAAGAGGATGGCAGAGCTGGCCAGGGAGTCGCCTGTGATCTTTGGCTGAGCTTTGCAAAGAGTGATGGCAGCACATTACCTCCTGCACAGGAGAGCCGCGGCAGAAACGAAACCATTTACTTATGCATAACTGAAAGTTTTACTTGCTTACTCACCAGTTGGTATGCGATTCCAAAGCAATGGGTAAAGTAACTTTGGAAGTCCTGATGGATGGGCAAACAAAATAAGCAGGTTCAGGAAGCACACCGCAGCAGTTTCACCAGGGTTAGTACAGCATTAAGAGGCTGGAATAATGCTGTCAGCACGTTACCGCACGTCTGTTATCATCCTCCAGCACTGGCCAGTCTCCTGAAATCCTCCTCTCCAGCAGCAACGTACTTGTAGAACAACACTGAACTGTTTGGCATCTGCTTGACTTGGACAGTCCACAGGAATTAGAAAATCTTTGCCATTACGTTACTCCAGGTCGTGGTGCCCAGCGTACGTGCAGCTCCACACCCTGCTTCCCAAACGATCGAAAGCCGGGAGAAGGACGGATGTAAGTGCAGAGGGAGGAGACACCTGCCCTGCCTTCTCACAGAGGTTCTTCAGCGGAGCAGCCAGAGCTGCTGGAATTAATGGATTCCAACTCTTACATTCTGCAGCTGGTGTTTCGGCTTCATTTCTGTCCTGTTATAAATAGAAACCAAGAGAAAAGAACACTTTTGACAGCAACTTAATTTTGTTAACTAGTTTTCTCTTTAAAGCCGAAGTGAGTCTGGAATGCAGAAGGCATGCGAGTGTCCCCCTGTCATCAACACGTGTACGCACTCTCCCCCTTCCCTGCCTGAGTCTGATGGCTGTGCAATTCTAGACTGATTGCATGCAGTTAAATGGAGGTTTTTAAAAAAATGTGATATATAGTGCAATCGTAAACCTCTCACTTTAGAACAAATTAATGGTACTTCCTTCAACATCGTGTGTGTGTTCTTTTTTCCCCTTTTAGCTATGTCAATGTCTCTCTGAAAAGGAAATTTTCTCTAATTACTGTTTTTCGTGCAACCTCTGTTTTGTCCGGAGTTCATGTCTTGTGAGTCTCACTGGACTTCAGGTTAAGCTGGGGTGCAGAAGGCAGTAGACCCTGCTGCGTGAGGAAAGTTGTGACTCAGGACCAGGTTTCCTAGAGCCAGGGTGGAGAATGTCCTCCTGGAGAGCTCATCCAGGTGCCTTCAGGTAGATATTTAGCCTCAAGCCAAAGAGCACATCAAGTCTCCTGGCTGCTGCCAGGAAGCAGAACTGGCTACGCGGGACTGGGTTTGCTGTCCCCAGGGTGTGAGGTGGCAGCTCTAGCCCTAGGTTGACCTGCCAGTGAGATGAGCCAGACCAAAATGCAGATTGTGTGAATTAACCAGTGCCTGGAGAAGGAGCAGGGATGGGCCAGTGCTTGGAGACACTGGGAACGAGAAAACTTGCTAGGTCAGTACAACAAAGGAGGAGAGAAAATGCAACAATGATGATACTTTTTGGCCATAGATTGAAAATACAAGCCCTCAGTTTTAGTTATGACTTCATGCTTAAGGACACCATTTGCCCACAAAAATTCAGGGAAATGCTTCAAAATCATTCCAAAAGGATTTCTTTCCTGGTCTTCTTCACCTCTGCTGAGGTGAACGTTAGTTCCCCTGCTGCCACTGACCTGAAGGGTCACAGAGCAGATCACGGGAGCACGATTTCACACTGAGCCGCTCAGTAGCTGGGGCTGCAGGGCGGAAGGAGAGGAGGGCTGGGAAACGTGCTGCACGCCAGCGCCTCGGCTCACGGCGCAGCAGGGTTGTTGTCTCTACATGCAGTGAAAAGGGCTGTTCGAAATCTCAAGCCTAATGTCATGCCAAAAATCTGTGCTTGTTCGGGTTTTTTGTTTGTCATGAAAAATGTGACATGATTCTTCCATTCCTACAACTACTCTCTACAGGAAAGCCCTCATCTGCAGCAAACAAACCCCAGCTTTTTGAGTTTATGTCACTGCATATTCGTTTTTCTTTAATTCTTCTAGTTTTACAACTGTGCTCCTTTATTTCTGCTTTACTACTGGAAAAAGGCAGGATACAGCTGTTAGTGGAAATACTGCAGAGTTTTTCAGAAGGCAGATGTGCTGATGACTACCATGAAGAAATACATACTCATTCCTGTCTTCCTGTGTTTTCTACAGTTATTTGAAGGGGTTTTGCATTTGCTCTAACTTCCATGGCTGCAGGTTTGCACTTTAAAAAAAAAAATAAAATTTTTCTCCCACTTCTCATCTGCTGGATGTCACTTTTTAGACTCTGAAGAAGTGCAAGAAAAGCTGAAAATTTCTCCATATTCTCTGACCCAATGGAGTATCATACTGGCTGTGATCGCATGCTTCCAAAAATAAGAGCTTTACCTTTTAGAGCAGGAAATAATGGATCGGGCCAATATTCTGCAAAGAGGACTGGACTTGTATTGATTTATTTTTCCAAGCCTTGATATGTCACATGTAAACAACTATAAGTAATGTCAGTAGAGTAAAAATAGTGTTAATTTCAACTGAGACGGAAACTTTAACGCCTACTGATAGATACAACAACTAACATAAGCAGCTTACCTCCCCGACAGGTCCTTGCCCTGGTTTCCAGGACACTTACCTGTTCTTCCGTGGTTTGAAGGTACATCAGTCCTCGTAACTGAGAAAGACAGGCATACAAATGAAGTCTCAGCTGTGACAGAGATGACTCCTTGCATGATTCTGTGGCATTACCCCTATTTAGTAACAGTTCTTCATGGATTGTAGGTTTTATGAGATTTCAGACCTTGACTGACTTTGACATCAGGCAGCAAACACAGAAGGAAGGGCATTGGCGGGAGCAAGGTACGGACCAGGACTGGCTGGGGTGGATGTCTTTAATTCTCACAGTATGACTTCATTTATCAGCCAACTTTCTGCTGAAAACAAGTGCTTCCACAACAACAATCGTGCAGCTTTACAGGGGAAAGAAATCACATTTTCAATCAATGCTGGATTTTTAAGACTACTTAAGACCTCTTTCAGGACTGCATTGTACAAGAAAGACTTCAACTGCAAAAACCCCTACCAGAATACTCCTCCATCAAAAATACTTCATGTAGATGCAATTTATTTATGCTATCTACATCTAGCCTGTATCCGGGGCTAAGCTGTAGCAGTTGCTCTATCACCCAGTGACCCTCCCCAGCAGAGAAGGGGCAGCAGCAGAAGGAGAGGAGACCCCCGGGCTGACATGAAAACAGCTCTAATGGAACAGCCCAACTGACCCCAATGCCAAGAGAAAGTGCAGACAGTGATACTCAGCCCAGCCAATGGTCAGCGGCCACAGCAAACAGGAGAGCAGCTCCTCAGGAGCAGGATGGGGAGAGAGACCCTCCAGGGGTGGGGAGAAGCAGGAGGAGAAGAAAGAGGAGGAGCAAAAAGAGCCCCCACCCTCCTCAACCTTCCCCCTTTATCCTGGGTGTGATGTCTGTGATCTGGGCTCCACCTGTGAGGCAGCTCGGGGCAGCTGCCCTGGCTGACCCCAAACTGCCAACGGCTCCACACCAGGGCTGCCCTGGGAGCCTGTCCCAGCGACACCAGGACAGTGATGTAACCAGAAACAGAATGTGGTTTTTAAAAGGTGGCATCACTTTAAGAAATAAAAGGATTCCCTTGTACAACATTGCTCTTGCTAATAATTTCCAAATTAAATTTACATAACAATCTTTCTTTTCAGATTGCTGGTCCAACAAATCAAGATGCAACACTTGTGGTTAATCTTTGTTCTGCGAGTATTCTGGAACAGTAATTTACTTGTCAGTTTGGGGGCTGCAGGAGCATAATTCATTTTATGCAGCAATTAAAGACATGTCCACATACCTCGGTGGGAAATTAGACAAAAGAAATTGCTGGGTTGGGCTAAACTCGCCAGAATTCAGCCCAGAAATTCCAGAGAAAGCTTGAATATCTCTAGACATATGGTATATTGAAAATAGTTCTTCCTGGAGTTACAGCTATGGTATTACTGAATGGTAATGAAACGGATTTATAAGCCATAAAAAATAAACATTTCCATCACTACTGTGCCCTTGAAGAGAAGTTTTTTCTTGATCAAGGGAGCTGTACTAGTGCTGCTTCAATCGGATGAGGCTAATGAGCAAGCAAACCGTGGTGATACTCCAAACCGCTGCTACCTGTTCCCATTGTAGAGGTGAACTGGCCCGAGGCTCACCAGTTATATCTGCCGGTACTTCATGTTAGCAGGTGAACATCCCCCTTACCTCATCTTTTCGTACTTTCTTCAGGTGTTTTTCCTCTTAGTCTGGAGCATCCCATCTCTGGAAGAGAGAGAGACACTTCCCTGTTTTTTGTGTGTGTGTGTGGGGCCCTGACTTCTGATGAAGCATCTGCATGCTCCAGAGATACAAAACCAAGGCCAGAGGGTTTGGTGGCTGCTGAGCAGTAACATCGGAGCCTTTACACCAATGGAATCTCACGAAAGCAGAGCTGGTGCCTGAGCTGTGAGCCAAGGAAAAGCAGTTTCTGGGGTGCAGAGGGGTAGCACCTCCAGCAGGGCACGGCCAGCAGTGCCTTGGGGGGCTGGCATGAGGACCCGTGCTGCAGAGCTCTTGGCTTTACCTGCTGAGGGACTGTTCGTCCTTTTGTACAGTGAAAATAAGGACAACCTGATGCATGCAGACTGGATTGGATAACCTCTCACCGCACCTGACTCACCCTGTGCACTCTGGAACGTCGCTTCTTACTTAACACGACCAGAACAAACTCACCGATGTGTGCGTGCGTACATCTGTCCGTGCCAGCAGTTACACAGGGCGAGGTGTCCTCGCCTGGCTGAAGCAAGGGCAACGCTGCTGCAGGGAATCTACGTATCCAGGCCAGCCCTAGACAATGATTGTCCAAATGAGCAAAAGAGAGTAAATACAGCAAACCAAATTTGAGTCGTCTTCTCTTCTGCATCCTTAGAAGATCTTTATTCCTCTAGCTCGTAACTCCTAGAAACTAGCCCCTGCGTTTTAGCTGTAGATACCTAGGCAACAGAGCGTGACGCAGGTAACAGAACTCAAGCCTCCCCTTTCCCAGTTTTTCCTTAATGTGCTGGTTTAAGCTGTGCTGGCCAATTTCTATATTGAGAGGTGAGACAATAGATGTTATTAATTAATGTACAGACAGTCTATAGTGAAGGACAGGGGAAGGACCTGATGCAAGGGTTCTTTTTTATCACACAGCTCAGTGAGAAGCCTCACCCCAGAATTAGGCTGGCTCACGATTTCTAGTCAAGGCCACCAGCTTTTCTGTCTCATCTGTTAGGTGGCTGAAGACATGAACATTATTCCCATCTTGGAAAAGGTTTCAGCTGCCAGGGAAAACACCCCCACGGTTGTTCATCACGTTTTATTAAAGGGTTGACCAGATGCAGTCCTGCTATCAACTTGAGAGAGCTATTAGGGCAAATGTCTGCCTGCTGTACCTCAGCTGTACCTAATGGCCCAGCCATGGCAGGAGAGAGCTCGCTGCGTCCTCCCGTCAGGAAAACCACCTGCCCCTCAGCAGCGCTAGCCGAGCAGATGCGAGGTATTGCTCCCAGCAGCGCAACACGTAAGGGGAATAGCGAATTGCTTCCCAAGGAAAGCAGTAGCTGGCCACTGGAGAGCTACTTAACCAGTGATCTGGTTTCCATTTGGTTTTAGCCCTCCAGGTTTGCTTCCTTTTGGTTAAGTGATGGATCCCCAAGTAAACCTAAGATAGTTTAATTTTTCTGCTTCCAGGCACCATCAGCCTCAGTAACCTAACTCAAAGCCAAACCCAGCTAATTTTTCTGTTATCACTTTGCCAGACAAACAACCGATGCTAGAGCTGTGCAGACTTTGTATAATTGCTACAAAACCAGCTTTTAATTGGTGAGCAGGTGTCTTTCTGCATACGTTTCTCAGAATTGTGACCTTAGGAGAATGCTCTGCATTCCTCCTTCTTGCATTTATACATGAACTCAATTAATTTGTGAGAGCATAGCTCCAAAACGTAGCAGAAAATGTGTTTCTGGTGAAGTGTCCTCCAAGAAGCGCATGACTCAGAGCGAGTGATGAGAGGATTCCCTGGAAGCAGAGCTCCCGCAAGCACTAATTACCATCTGCAATAGCTCCAATATCAGCCTTTCAGCCAAAACAAACCAGGCTCGAGCCCTTCGCTCTGCCGGGGGACTGGGGACCGTGAGGGGCTCTGGGCAAACGAGCTGAGAGCAAGCCCGCCGTTGTAGGCAGCAAATGTAAAACCAGCTCTGGAGTGCATCCAGTGCTGTTTAAAAATACTAAAATACTGCTTTGTGGCTTTGTAGGGAGGGCAATAGGGTGGCTTTTCAGTGCCAAGGTCTGTCGGGGTCCTTAGTTGCACCTACACTATCGATACGGTGATGGAAGCTGCTTCTTACAGAGCTGTAAGTTCTGGCTTCTTCGCAGAAAGGCAGATGTAAAAGAAGCGTGGAGGCAAAAGCGTAGAACTTCAAGGCTTGCTAAGCACCTGATCCCTGCTGACAGCAGCGGTGTTATGTGCATAACGTCACCGGGGATTTAAGGCTGCTGTCAGTGGCCTTAAAAACCACCAAAGCAAGAAACAAACCGACAAAAAAAGGCATGTGATTGTCCGAGGCACCGGCGCAGGGTGCAGGAGGAGAGGGAAGCCTGCTGGGCAGGGGGTACAAACGCGCTCGGGGAAAAGAGTTTTGCATGTCCAAGAGAAACTTTCTGATCTGAGCGAGGGATCCCACCCAGGAGAAACTCCTTGGGGCCCCAAGGCAGCTCCTGTGGGAAGTGGGGCAGGAGGGTGGGCAATGCTGCTCACGGAGGGTGAGAAACGTGCTTCCCCGGCGAGCAGCAGCCCCTGCTCCACGAGGCGGTGATGAACAGCACCGGGAACGCTTCAGGCAAAACCTTCTTCCACCTGCTGTGACAACGGCAGGAGTGCCAGCAAAACCACAAGGACAAAGGCTCATGCAGGCAGGAAGCAGCCTCCTGTCCTGTGACCACGCCAAGGTGGACATGGTGGAGCGAGCAGGAGCAGGAAGGGCTCGCACCCCAGGCTGGGGTGAGGGAGAGCTGCCAGAGAGCTGGGGGATGCACAGAACAACACCCAAGAAACGTCGATACACACACCAACACCCCCCGACTGGAAACTGCCCTGAGCCACATGTTCTTAGGGCTCGCAACCCAGGCTGGGGTGAGGGAGAGCCGCCAGAGAGCTGGGGGATGCACAGACCAACACCCAAGAAACGTCGATACGCACGCCCACACCCCCCGACTGGAAACTGCCCTGACCCACATGTTTTTAGCCAGGAATGTACCAAGCGGGGCCAAACCTGAACCCAGCGGTAACAGGAAAACCGCTGAACACGCGCACTCGCAGCGTGCCCGAAGGAACGGGCAGGCTGCAGGCAACGCTGGGCTGTAAGGAGCACGGGGTAAGAAGCCTTAGCTGGGGAGGAAGCCTTTACGGGTCACGACAGTTAGCATAACAAGCAGCAGGCCCGACACATCTGCCATCCGGCCACTGCCGAGCCCTGTGTACAAAATGTAAGTCACAGGGAAATTAATTCGCTAGTGGTAAATCACCATTGAATCACCGAATGGTTGAGGCTGGAAGGGACCTCTCAAGCCCAGCTAGTCCAACGCCCCTGCGGTGAGCAGGGACGTCTTCAACCAAGAAGTTGCTCAGAGCTCTCTCCAACCTGACAAGTATTTCCAGAGATGGGGCTTCAACCACCTCTCTGGGCAACCTGTGCCAGTGTTTCACCACCCTGGGTGTAAAAAAAGTCTTCCTTCTGTCTAGCCTAAATCTCCCCTCTTTTGGTTCAAAACAATTGCCCCTTATCCTGTCACCGCAGGCCCTGCTTAAATGTCTGTCCCCATCTTCCTTACAGGCCCCCTTTACTGACAGGACACGTTAAGGTCTCCCTGGAGCCTTCTCTTCTCCAGCCCGAACAACTCCAACTCTCTCAGCCTGTCCTCACAGCAGAGGTGCGCCAGCCCTCTGATCATTTTTGCATTATGTTGTATTGAAAAGCAAACTACATTCTGCAACGTCACGTACCAATGACAAAGCGCGCCATGGTCTCCTCCATTTCCTTCCAAGACACGAAGAAGAAATTTCTTTTCCACATTGTCCATCCCTCTAGTCTTTATTTTCTCCAAGCTGCATCAGCCATCTTACTTCAAAGCTTGCGTGATGTGGCTGCACGATTCCCCCGCTCCCGAGTACATCCTTCCAGTTGCTTCCCCAAACAGCGTTTTCTAGAAAGCTCCAGACTGGTGGGCTTGTTCCAGCCTGGGACCTGTCCATCACCAGTTCGTACTTCTCCCAGGGGAACGGGAAGCCAGTGAGAGGCGCACGCTGATTTCGCTGCTTTGCCTTTGGCCGCCCAAGGCATGTTGGTGCTGTGCTGGCAGTGCGGGATGTGCTGTCCTAATCCACAGACAACTCACCCGGGGGCAATCACTCAGGAGAAAGCAAAGGGGAATCCTTAATCTGCGGATTATCTGGGGTATTAGACGGGATCATCCCGAAACATATGAAATTCCTCAGTGCATTTTCTTGTCATGGAACAATAGAAGAGATTTCTCTTCCCACCCCACTTAACCTATTTCTGTGGTAGACTTGGCTTTGTATTCTTGAGATGTTCTCCAAAGAGGTTTCACCCAGAACTGAGGGCTGCTTGCAGGGGAATACGCAGCTGCTGAGCAACAGCCCTCCCGAGCACACTTCGGAGCAGCGGCCAAAGACCTGTGTGCTGCTGAATGAACCCCCCAGGTGCTTTTAGAAGGTTCCAGATGCTTTCAGCCACCTAGCCCTGATACAGCCAAGGTGCCGACTTCCCAGATCTAAAGCCCATTCGTTAATTTAATTTTATATTTTATTTCTTTAAATCTTATTTTTACATTTTTATCTTAGGATTTTTATTTCCTTTTGCAAGTGCAACTAATTCATTTCTTCCCATATGAGTCCATTTTCCTTGTGGGGAGCAGAAAGTAGCTCGAGTAACCAAGAAGCAAAGAGAAAAACCGCCTTTGCCTATAAATTAGTTTTCACTGGCTCCTTTGCTCCCCAAAGGCCATAGGCTGATTGTGGGTTAGGAAGAAATACAGCAATTTGGGATTACACATGGATAAAAGCGAGTTATCCTCATGAGCTGATGATCTGTCATCATATATTAGAATCCCGCAGATATGAATTTGGGCTGGGATTGTGGAGGCAAAGTTCAGTGGATCTGGCAAATAATTTATGGGGTAAAACGATCATCTTTATTGCAGAGGAATTAGGGCAAATAAACCCTGGTGATTTATAGGTTACCACAGCAGTCACCACTGAAAGAGGCAGCGGACGGGGTTTTATCCGCTTCCCAAGATACTGGGATATGTGGTAAGTTGACAGAGGATGTTTTTGGTGCGCTGCTACTGCTTTCTGTCTAGCAGAGCCCACCCCGGTGTAATTAACTGGCCCGTTAGCAACATCATGTGTACAGCGGGGACGTTCTGGCTGCGCTGAGCGATGGCTGGCTGCGGTACACCTGCTGGGACGGGCTGCCACCACGGGGGAGCAGCTCACCCTCAACAGGCTGCCCTGGGGAGGGCCACCAGCACCCACCAAGGGCACAAGAAGCACAGCCAAGCATCACCTCCCGACTGCCTTTGCCAGGCTGCAGGTACTTCACCAGGGCACAAACTTGTTGCTTTAAGAAAGCGCTCGTGCTTTGCAATGCTGAGCTCTTTTAGGTTAGCAACCAGTTGTAACTATCACCACCCAATATGGAAAGACATCCTCAAAGTGTAATTGGAAAAACAAAGACTTCACGCCCTTCTGCAATAAAAGGTAACACGTGACTGGGTATGGTAGAGCCGCTCAAATGCACCTCTTCCAAGGTTTTGCTCCTTCTAAGGGCAGAGAGAGAGAAACGCACTGGTTTAAGAAAAATTACACTATTGCAGATAGTTTGGGTTCCTGAGGAGCAGGGTCCTCTTGTAGGTCTGCACCAGGCACCTTGTCAGGGCCCTGATGTCCCTGCTTATGGTGGTCTCCGCTGCTGTTAAGTGGAAGCAAGGGGAGATGTTTTACAGGCGGGGAACTGCATTTTCCGGTTGTGAAAGTACTAAAGATGCAGAGAATCGAGAAAGGAAGAAAGAAGAAACTGCTTGGGCCACTGAAAGCAGGTGATCCTTGGTTCCAGGCTCAAAGAGCTGGGGAAAACCACGGAAGGAGTCCTCTTTTACAGAGGTGGAGTGAAGCAAAAACTGCTTCCTGCACCACTTGGACACATTTTCCTTCCCTACTGAAAAACAAAACAAACAAACAAATGAACAAACGGTGCTTGGACGCCATGGAACAGGACTTCCAAAACCAAAATAAATGTCCTGGGTTCAACATGGAGGAACCGGATGCTCCCATGTTGTCCAGATTCTCAAACCGCGACAATAAGCCACAAACATGATGCTCCATAAAATACTTTTAAAAATCTTTTTAATGAAGAAATAATTCCATTCCAAAATATAGACACACAATTAAATAGTTTAATCACTTCAAAATATAACATGTCCCCAGTAGGTTCCAACACACACACACAAAACAATACTTAACAGCAATACAAAAAAACCCATACAATAGCAGTTCTGTTACAATACCAATGAACACCGTGACATCTTCAGTGTCTCTGTATCTGTCTCAAGTGGTGTCAAGTACAGTAGTTTTAAAAATGCCTTACAGTTAGTAGCCTCAAGATGTAACTCTTCCTACTTTTTTTTTTGGTTCAAAGGTAAAAATGCCCTTTTGTCTTCAGGACACAGTGGAGTGCTTGTTGTTCACAGCTCCGTCTGCTGAATTGAACCAACGCGATTACAGCAACCCGAGGTTGCAATATTTACAAGGTCTATCTACAGTAATTGCCAAGAACCAATAAGGATGGGAGAAGATGACGGAAAGAAAAGGCGGACACACTTATGATAAATTATGATGCAACAATTTGGCTCATGCATATAAGAAAATACATATTATATCACAACAAAGGCCACACACCTTTTTATGCAGTTTAGATAACATCACTACTTACAGACAACCCATTCTCCACCTTCGCTTTGGACATTCGAGGACCCTACACATCTTCGCATCCCTGTCTCCTGATTCCAAACCACTGGTTTCCCTCCAGTGACGGTAAAACCACCCGGAGTTTTGACTGCTGTGGTGGGCCATTGGCAGTTAAGAACAGGCCCATGCCCGGGACCTCTTCTCTAACTCTGTTTGAATGACCGCAAACCACAACCAAAATAATATTCGACAAGCAGACAAAGACCAGCTGGGTGAAAATGCAGCCAGCTTAACAGTTGGGAAATGCTTAAAATAGGTATTTGGAAAGCCGAGTAAGAGCTGCTTCATCTCAGAACTCCAGGTCATGAGGAACCCAGAGCTCTGCTGGGGATCACCAGCCTGATAGAAAGGTGCTTGATCCATCAATCTTTTTTTCTTACTCCTAGTCCGGAAGCCCCTGCAATGGGTTTATTCTATTGCATCTATTTTAAGCATAGTGATAATGAGCACGCAGACATTAAGATGATGGGAGGGATCTGTTACTCTGGGTACAGTTAAACATGACAGGGGTTGAATTAGTCAGCCATTGGATGTAGCTGTGTTCTAGCTCGTTTTCTTTCTGTTCAGGAAACGCTTGCCTGGAATCCTGAGTTGACAGCAACATCTACAGCTTCACTGGAGTAGCTTTAAATGTGCAGTGCTAGGCACTAGTGGAGGCTCACCCTTTCCTGAGAGGAGGTTGGAGGAGGGGGCATTGGAGGATATGGTGCCTGCCTTGCCAGGACGGCACATACCCCAGGAGCAAAGACCAGTGAGTGCAAAAATGAAAAGCTTGCATGAAGGTATCTAGATGCCTTAGTATGCATTTGGAACCTGAGACCAAGCCCAGATACGCAGGGAGATGCGGACAAGAGATGTGCATATGCAATAATACAGGATGCGAGTGAAAAATGGCAGCAGCTCTTTCATACAGATACTCCTTCCCTAACACACGGTGCCGAGGGAAACAGCCACGCGCCCAGCGAGCGCATGCAAACGAGTGGACTTACTGGGTCGAGCTACGTAGCAATCTCACTGAAATACGGCAGCGCACATCCACGTCACCACGGAAGCGAGGACAGACGAACCACGTTAACCTGCTTTAGATGGGTATCTCATCACGTGCTGTAGGCAGGCTGTGCTGGTGTGAAACATCTGTATGAAACGCTACTGTGTTCAGGGCGGCTGGACGGCGTCGCTGCAGGTCAGCCAGACACTGGAAGCTGTAATATTGTACCAGGGCAGTAAAACCACCTCAGCGCCGAGGTCATCCCGAGCTACCACACTGTGCTGCTCCGGCGGGCCAGCACGAGCACTGCTCTGGGTCACTGCCCGGCTTCTGGTCCAGCTGTCCCTGGCCTGGCTCTGGTTTCTCTGCCTGGCGGTGCTGTGTGCCATACCGGTGTCACCTCTCCTGCCAAGCGATAGGCTGGGGGGAGGACATCACAGCTAGTTTGTGTCAGCTCCTGCTCAGGAGCATCTGTAGGCTGGCAGTCACAGCAGAGCAAACACCTTTTAGCCAGCAGTCTCACTGCCTACTCCAAAATGGTCACGTTAAGCCCTGAAATGCCTCTGTACCCAAAAAATACTAAACCGGACAAAACTCCAACTCTGTAACTGTATGCCTGTCCTTCCAAAAAACATCCACCGCTTCTCTTGTGCTTTTCACCGATAGCGATTTCTCCGTCCAGCTCCGAAAGAGTCTCACTACACGTTTCCAAGAGTGCATGCAGAACATCTGGTGGCTGGCTAAGGCAATACACATTCGGAAATAAAAAGAAAACAGTTGCAAGCGCACTTTAAGCCTGTACATTTAAAGCTGAAGGCCTCGAAAATAACATAATGGGGTGGGGAGGAGGAGGAGGAGGAGGGGCAGAGAGATGGAAAGAGCCGGTTTGTTGAACACATGCTTACTAAAGCTAAAACATCAAATGAAATGATACCATGGAGGATTAAACATAACATCGGTCAGTTCAGGGATCTTATGGCACCTGTGGTTTATAAACAGCTTTAGCAACGAGTATTTCAAAACATAGTTCACAGTTTTAAGAAGATCTGTGCTGATTTAAAAACTAGATTCTATATCATTTGAATGTCACCTTTTGTATATGATATCTATTTGGAAAAAAAATATTTACACTAACTTCTATGGCTGATTTGTTAGATTATTTTGAAAGAAACATTCCTAAGTTACACATTAGCCCTAAATTAGAGAGGTTTTTAATTAATATGATTAGTGATATTATTTTAGTACATTTTGTATAAGTCTTAATTTAAAGACTTGCAAACAAATTGCAAATACAGTCTGGTACATTGTTTTTTTGGGCTAGTAGATATATACACTCAGGAGTATAATCATTCAGTGTTAAATGCATAATTGTAGCTTTTTACTTCTGTGGAAAAAATGTACAGTGTATAGTAAACGGATCTACTAAAATCTCAAAGTATTCAGAAATCAAATGCCTATCTATAAACAGTATTGTCATTGTAAACTGAACAGGTTCAATATCATGTGCAAAGGGTTTTCGTGAGCTGTCGGTACCGCCATCCTTTGTAACAGCAGTACGTAGGTCAGTCTGTTTTCTTCACCGGTAATGAGCCATGTTACAGAAGATGTAGCTAATATAAGTTAGCTTTAAACAAAAGTCTTGTTGTCAAAAACACACATCTACAAACTACAACTCTTAGAACGAAAGTACTGTGCTACAGTCCTCAGAACTTAGTTATGTGATTTTTTTGTCAAGAGACGCTGCACCTCTTGGTTCCACTCTTCTGTGAAGTTCGCAGCTGAGTTGTCTTCATCATCTGTCCGAAAGCAGCTCTCCTCATCGTCAGTTCTCACGTAGCTTTCGTTGTCTGTCTGACTGCAGCTTGCCTGTTAACAAATGTTTAGGGAAGGTTTTTAGAGTGCTGCTTTAAGACGCCTCTGCCTGCTGCTTTATAGAGAGAAAAGAAGGAGGAGCTGGCTAATTCCTGTGGTTATCCCTGAAAAAGTTAAACGAGGGAAAAAGCCATTCTACCTGGTGAGCCACAGGTACTTGAGTCGTAAACAGACACTTATGGGGCATCTGGGAAGCTGGAAACTCTTCTTACCACGGGTGGTTGCCCGCTCTGCTGTGGGACCCAGGGGTAACGGGGTTTGCACTGACACAGATTTTCGGGTGTTCCCATCCTCCCTTCCATTTTCCCCTTCCAGGTTGCTCTATACATAGACTATTGGTAGCAAAACTGGATTATTCCCTTTGTGCACAGTGTTCTGCCACCTAGTTAAGAGCCGCTCACCATCAGGAGCCACCTCTGATGTGTAAATGTCTCACCCTTAATTTACAGGCTCAGGTCTATTTCCCTATGTCTAAAAAGAAATGCAGATACTTAAAAGGATGATTCTGGGTCCTATAGCTCATCTGCTGGTGCATGAATTCATCCCTGGCCTCTTCAATATCCTGAAGCACCAATAAGTATCTTAAATTCCTCTACTGAAGGTGTCAAAGTTTTAGGTGATAATGGAAAATGCTTGATAAGCGACTGCTGCTCTTTCTCAGAACCACGTCAGGATCTACAGTCAGGTAATACCGCAATCTTCTGCTTTTGGCATATTTATCATGCAGATACTGTTTAGGCAAAGTTAAAGAGTTCATCCTTTTTCTCTTGAACTTTTTCATACAGAAAACCAACGTGCATTGCGTGAGATCTGATAGTAACAGCACAAAAGACCGAACTCTACTGACAGGAATTCTTTTCTATTCATTTCAGGCATAAAGCTGGGCTACAAGATGAGAGACAAAATGCAAATTACTTCAGAAAAAGAGCGTTAAATTAAAGCTGATGAATGAAGAAAGGTCAGGTTGTTTAGCTTGATGCTTCTCTTTCCTGACACCATTTGATTGTATTAATTATTCAAGCCCAAATCCTTCAGTCCGGTTCCTTAATACCTAAGCACCCCAAATGGTATGACGATCTTAATTCAGTATCTCCCTGTGCCAGGCAGTTACAGAGGACCTAGCATCAACACCCTGTTGATAAATGGAAAGGAAACCTGCACTGCAAGTCCAACGAGAGGTTCATAAAAAAATTCTGAAGAACATTTTAAATGAGTATTTTTAAAAATCAGACGTGCATTTGTACTGCTTGAGCCTGCAAACTAACTTGGAAATTAAGGAACACTTTGCTCTTCACAATTCAGCCAAAAAAATGCAAATGAAAGGCATGGAAGAGGTCAGTTCTCAGCTGCCTGAGACTGATTTTCATTGAATGAATTTCAGGGTTATGTGTAAATACAGGCACAACTCCTACTTCTTGATGGTATCGTTATAAACCACGAGAGCAAAGCAAGAGTGGCTTGTGAAACACTGGATGTGCTAAGATGCACTAACAGCATGGCTAGGTGTTTGGGTTCGCTTTGAATTTTCTAGATAAACCACTTCTCTTTGGTGGAGAGCGGATTAGTCTACATTCTCTCAAGGCTTCTCTCTGTTCCACAGCCAGCGTTGGGGACAGAGATTTTCAGACAAGAAATAACGAGTACTAATGAACCCCAGAGTTCTAAATTCATCGCAGCATTTTGGAAACGCCCTAATCAACTCCAAGTGAATACTCACATCATTTGTCATGGTACAAAACTGGTTCTTGGCCTTTTTTGTAACTTGATCCACAGGTTCTTTTCTGTTACTTATAATTCAGTGATTTTCAAAAATCATCCCCATCGCTTGTGTAATTTTAGAATTAAATTCACAAAACTAAAGCTGCTTCTTCCCAGTTAACTCAGTCACAGTTCTTTTACAGCTTTTTTACGCCTACATGCTACGAAGAGGAGGACTTAACGAGAAAAATAAAGAGAAAAAACAAAATATAGCTGAATGAATGCAGCAGACATTTTTGAACATCACTGTGCTGTCAGCCTGCTGTTATTTTCAAATGAGATGGTCCACAAAAATAATGCTATTTTTGTGTATTTGTTCAGAAAAAAACCAAAGCGATGCTGAATCACTTGGTTGTGCTAGTAGAGCATGACTTATAGACGTTAGCAGTTCACCTAGGGCCTTTATCCTGCTTTTCCAGCACTGTATCATTAAAGAGGAAGAGGAGGCTGAAGAAACTGGGCTTGCTGGAGCTGGGGCAGAGGCGGCAAGGAAGGCGGCACACTGGGCAGACTGGACTGATCACACTGTTTCCCTTGGCCCAGGGGTTTTACCCCCCAGCATCTGGCCATATTCCTAATCTCTGCTGGTAAACGTGAAAAAAGTGTTTGGGGAATACGGGAAAAGATGAGAAAACCATTTAGTGTGACTACTCAGTAAGACTTCTGTCTGGGAGAAACAGCCAAGTTGAATAAATAATATATTTTTAATAATGCATACAGATCAAAAAGTTGAGGGGACTTGGGGCTTTTGTGTTTGAAAAAATTCCGCCTGTTTGGATACAAACCATTCAGACACTTTTGAAATGGAAAACGTCACCCGCAGCCACCCAAAGCGCCAGACCCCACTACAATTCATGTGATAAGATTCTAAGTGAGTGAAAGGGTTTGGAGTGTGGAAGGGAACTAAGTCCTTAATTGAAAATATTACTTGTTTTTGCCAAGATAGGGAAAACACAATCACAGTTAAAAAATGGAAAACAAAACCTCTAATAAAGACTCCTCCTTGTACTCCCTCTCGGTGGATGCTTCAGGTCTGATTTTTATCAGCTTTTACACCTCCGTTTCTGTTACAGTAATGATATAAATGAATTAGACATGACCAACTAAACCATTGCTCTGCCAGCACTAGGAAAGCATTGCTTTGGAAAATCGAGGAGACTGTAGGTCTTGTGGGAACGTGTCCCCTGCACAAGCTGACAGCCCTTCTCTGAAAATGACACCTTTTTAACCGCTTCCAGAGGTGGACGCTTCCTGCTCCCACTGGCCACCCCCGGCAAAAAAAGCAACCGCTGTCAGAGGGATAAAGGCAAAGTAACGTCAAAGTTGCACGTTCACCTAATTCAGGATCTGCCTAGAGTCTGCTGAAAACAAGCTCAAATTCACTTTGTAACTCTATTAAAAATAAAACAATTGGTATAAAAGTACATCTAATATAAAAAGGGAACTGAAAACACAATTAAATTATGATTTATATGTTACTGGAACCACTTGGCTCCCTTGGGAATTTCTTGTACTAGATGTTATTTCAAAATCAATCCTAGAAAACTTACATAGCAATATATCACTCATAGCATCACTCACAAAAAAGCCCTCATAAAAAGCCATAACAAACTGATTCTATTTTCCCCACCTTTTTAAAAATAAGCACAAATGTAACACTGTTGAGAGATAAGAAAGTCTGTTGGCTTTCTACCTCATGTGGCCATCTGGGCAAGAAAATACTGGCTGTGTTTGTATCATCGTTGATCGGATAATATTATCTTAGAAGCAGAAGTCTCGATGTGATCGCAAAGCTTCAAGCAAGAACTCAAAGTAAACAGCAAAAGAACTTTATGAACAATTTTGGATTTAATTTTTCAGGGCTATGAAATATTGGTACCAAATAAAACGCACAAGGTACTTTAACCTTCCATACTCAGAAAATGAGTGAATCTTGAGAATCACAGAATGCTTTGGGTTGGACGGGACCTTCAGAGGTCATCTAGTCCAAATACCTAGAAGACTAAGCCCTACTTATCATGTGCAGATGTATCTATCACAATGTACCATAACAAAGAGTTTGGTTTTGTGGAAACAGGTGAAGTGCCAAGTTCATGGATTTTTGTTGCTGATATCTACAAGGTCAGTCTTTAACAACTGGTGGGAACGTTTCAGTCTGTTGTACTGGCTGAAGGGCTCCCCTGGGAGCCAAAAAGCGTTTCACTATAGAATTAAGCAGAGCACGATGCTTTAAAAAAATACCCTTTTTGTCAGGGTTTCAGAAGCATCCAGGAGATGAGACAGCAGCTCACTCTCAGACCTCTGCTGATCGGGGACAGGATACGTTTATGTTCGAGAAAGCCGGGCTGGATGGCAGTGTGTGTTCCCCCACATCACTATGCTAACATGGCTTCCTAACAAAAAATGAAACGTCACATGGGATTGCCCGAGCTTTACGATCCCAGTGAAAGGGCATTTCTTCTACGTCGTATTGCAAATGGTTTGTCTGAATGCTACCACCGTTTAAAGTCATAGTTATTCATAATTGTCATTAAATTCAGTTATATATAACAATTCCGCTATATACATAGTTCATTGTTGAAAGGCCTATTTTCCTTTTCACATACCCTGATCTATAACTGACAACTGCACCAAAACAGAAGAAGAAAACTGATTTTTCTGACTGTCACTGTTTAGGAAACTCTATGCGGCTCATGCTTTTAGCAAGGCTACTGAGAAAATGAATGTAACCTGAGGGGCAGTGTTAGGAGCATTTTTATGAGCCGTTGTTTGGTGTTTACAGTGCTCTGGATATTGCTGTTTATTCGCTTTTCACATCCATTTATTCTGCTTTAGCTGCCAGAGACACCGAGACAGATGCTTCAGAAGTTCCTAACAGCTTTTAATCACTGAAGACAGGCAGCTGCCCTCACATGGTCCACACTGTAACATCCAAATTCTACTGCCATCAGAAGTTGCAAACCCCTTGAATCAGGGTCAAAACTGCCATATAAATAAGAAGGTCTAGCACAGGACTCAGCATAGAAAATCCAGCAGCGTGGATTCCTGCTAAAGCCGGCACAGGCTCGCTCACTGGTTTTGTGTATCTGAACGTGAACTGCTCAGACCTGAAGTCCCTGCTCCTGACTTGAAGTGCCCATTTGAGAGTTGACCTTTGGTTGCCTTTAGTTCTGGCTTTGAGGAAGAGATGCAGTTTGCAGACCAGAGTCAAACCCTTATTTTGATTTGTCCTCCCTTCCTGGCCCTGTTACCCCACCGTTCAGTGTCACAGTAGGATGGACAGCATCCTCTCGCTGCCATCTTCACAGCAGGGCACTCTGCTCTCCTAGGAAGTCAGAAATGCAGAGTCTGCAGCTTCAGATGAGGCAAGAAGGAAACGTGCGGTCTCCCATTTCCTGGGCAAATGTACAGAATAACAGGCTACTTCATAAAAATAGCCTTTGTCTGTGTTCCCGAAGGAAAACACAGTTGGCTGAACTTGGCATTAAACTCAGTGCTGCAACTGTGCGCTTGGCACGGGTAAGGAACGTGACCTGAATATGGGCCAGCAGCGAAATTACAGACCTTCTTGCCTTATCTCTGAATTGCCAGACTCCAGCTAGTAGCTGAGTACCCTGCACTTTGGATTGCGGCGTCTTGAACTTCCACACCACACCTGAGAACACCAGGTTGCCAGGCATCCTGACACAGGTTAAGAGAAGAAAGAAACAGCATCGTCACATACGCTCAGGCAGCACAAGGTGCATCGCAACTGAAATACACATTGTGAGGATTAATTCCGGACATTCTTCTAAATTATAATGATACTTACTTGAGAGGAGAGAGAGAAGGATATTGCACTCAACTTTGCAAACTGACCTGTAGATAACAAAGGATAGAAAACAAGAAGGTGACAAAATAAGCCAGTGAGCAGCCAGGTAGTGTATTATTCTGAAGAAAGCCATGCACAAGCCTAGAAACAAACGGAACAGCTATGGCCACAGAAAACACACCAAATGAAAAGTGTCTTACACAATACATCCAGCAAAAGACTGTAACAGGAACACAACTGGTAGCAGATGTGGGAGGATAAGCGCTGTTAGCATTTACACTTGTGTGCTCAATGTGGTTTTCTTCTGGTTACTTGTTACTTACAACAGGCTTAAAAAAAAAGAGAGAGAGAGAAAGGAGCCTCCTGTGAGGTTCCTATCCCAGATTTACTTGTGTATCGCGGGTTTTCTGCTCATACTTTAACACTAATTTAGAGTTTAGCTTGAAAATCTTGCTTGGAGACAAGGTAACAGGAAGCAACAAGAGTGTGTTTTGACCAACCACCTCCCACGCTACACTCCAGCTATGTGTTTTTCTAAATGTGCTGCTTTTACACAAAGTCAGACATCTAATAACATAAAAATGGTTACCAGACCGGTACTGAGGTTACCATTGTGTAGGAGTTCCTCCTCGCAGGTTTTTTCAGCTGACACCTGCCTTACGAGAGCTACAGCCAACGGTTTTTTTTGGCTACGCAGATGAATGCAGTGTACCCGTGAGTACTAACAGTACTAGCCGGGAATAAATCCCAATAATCTGATGCAAAATGAGAATGCTTGACCTGGCCACTGTTCAATGGGATAACCGAAACAGAAAGTTCCTGATTCTCCTTTGTTTTTGCAAGAAGAAACTTGCGTCTTTATCTTTAGAGACTACTCAGCGATACTAGTAAAGAAAGGAATAGAGCAGCAAAATACCACAAATTAACTGCGAAGTGTAGAGAACGAGGCAAAGCCAAAGCACAGGTCTCGGGATCAATACATGACATTATCCAACCAACTCCTAAACATCCCAGTGGTTCCTGCTACCTTAACGCCCTTTCTTGCTTCCTCTGAGCCCGTTCCCTAATCAAAAGGGCATCAGCCATACTGGGAAGGACTTCTCACACGTTGCATGCTTTGGGTCTGTGGTTATCGACTAAAACCAGTTTCTACTTACAAGTCACTACTGTCAAATAGCTGCCTGCTAGATGCTGACAATCTCACAGACAGTACAGTACACCATGAAATTCCTTTTGGAAAAATGCTACTCAACAGAACTTCCCAAGAACGAAGACTTCCTATTCCTTCCGTGAATACATTTGGAAAGAAAAAAAGTCTTTCCTTTTCTGGTTTTTTCCTTTTATTTTTTTCCCCCCAGTGGAAACAGATTGTGTAAAACAATGGGGAACAAAGTTCACCTGGGTGTTGTCTTGGCTGACCTAACTTCAAAAGTTTTATTCTGACATTGATAGGGAGAAGATTTCCTCCCCATCTTCTGGGAATGTTGTTGGAAGAGAGTAGAAAAGCCCTGTTTAGACTGAAGCGAGAGTAACACCCAGTTCTAGTGAGCGTCATGTGTAATTCTGCTGCACAATGAACACCTTTATTTTGCAGTGCACATGCTCACTCAATTTGGGGCACGTACAAAATCCAGCTGTAACCTGTGAAACTCACATAACACTGTTGCCATATCTTGCACCTCCATACTGTAATCAAAGTACAGTCAAACTGGTCTTTCTGGAGAAAATGGAATTTTTACCAGCAATAAACCCATTTATTATCGGATGCCTGACAGCTGTCACCATTGAAATGCTCCTCTAAAACTGACAGTTACTTTTCATTACATCACCAGTAGCTGCTGTTCAAAGTTTAAAGGCTGTAATTTTTGCTGTTTCCTATCTTGGATAAAAAATGGTGACAAAACCCCCCACGTCACCCACTGTTGCCTTAATAGAAAGTCTATAAAATTTCTACTGTCATGTCCTTAAAGACCACTGCAGTGCAATGACCTTTTGGCAGGCTACCACGGGCATGTAGCAGACCTAAGTAAACAACAACAACAACAAAGATGCTCACATCAACCTCAAAACTACCTGTGATTTTGAGATGAGCCAGTGAATTTTTACATGACTAACTTATCCTAGCAGCCTCACAGAAAAGAAGACCAAAAGAGCAGCCATTCTCCTCCAGACCACGAGCCTGTCAGGTTCTAGCTGCCAGAGTGGCAGTGGACACAGAGAAACACTACCAGAAGAAAAAGCCTAGATTTTTTACCTCCCAGCAAGCAGCAGTTTAAAGAATTCCTGCCCAGAAGGTGCTTTTGAATCTCACTTCCATACACATGACCTCTCAGTACCTGCTTAATCCTTCTTTTCAGGCTGTTTATACTTCTGGTCTCCGTTATATTCTGTAGTGGCAAGTTCCAAATTTTAATTGCTCACCATGTAGGAAAATAGTTATTTTTGCTCTGCTCCCATTTAACTGAACTGGGAGTGCCCTCCTACTGACATTACTAACAACATCATAGCAAATGAAGTTTATATTGGGAAGATCCAAGTCAGCAAGCTTCCTCAGGGGTGTTTAATGACAAATCCCTGGGCTTCTCTATACCAGAGGCTTGTTGGATGCTTAGTCCTCTGGGATACAATTCACTTCAGACTCCTTCCTCTCCTTCCAGTTTCTGACAATAACACACAGACCGCACTGGAGCTTCAGATCACACCGGAGAAACCATTATCAATGGGTTTTGCTACAGGAGGGAAAAAAAGATCTAAATACGCAAGAACTCAGTTTGACCCCACTAACCAGCCTCTACGGTACGGAGGAATGAGGTCTAAGTGACTTAGGTAGGCACTGGCAGAGAACAAGCTCAGAGGCACCTCTGTCCCCCTGATGCCCCGGTAAGCGTAAGGACCACTGCTGTGTGCCTCAGGCAGCGAGGTCTCCCAGGACACGCACAAGGGACAGGTGCATGCGTGTCTGTGGAAAAGCGCAACAGCACTTTTTGCAACGTGGCTGCTCTAGCAACTGAGAAGAGATCACGCCCCAGGACAGGTTAAGAAGGGCACTGAGCAGCTCTGGTGCGTTACTGTTTCTCACTTCTGGAGATACAGGGGCAGCTGGTGTCCTGCTCCCACCTGGTATGCCTCATCCTGCAGCTTCTGCTTCAGGTACTCCTCCATCTTCAGTTCGTTCTCCAGCTGGCGGACAGAGTCATTCTCATAGTTTTCATCATCCGCTCTGACATAGGGGTCTCCATCTTCTGTAACCCTAAACACAATTATTAATAAATAGCCTCCTGAGATGAATGACATTCACAGTCAATAAAACTTCCTTTTATTGTAAGCTATGAGGCCAGCAGGATACTCTTACTCCAACCGCACGCCCCACTGGTTAGTATTTTCCCGTCATGGGGAAATACTTCCGATACTTGCCCTCTCCAGCAGTCTTGTACTGATGAAGTAGTCTGAAGGCATTGTGGGGGTACAGCCCTTTGGAAATGAGTAACAGGAGTTCTCGATAACTCGACACAAAGAGGTTGAACGAAAAATAACTGGAAAAATGCCTGTTTCCTTTGATAGGAAGATTCAGGCTCTAAAACTAAATTGGTTTGTCGATCATTTGAGTTGGTCAATAAAAAGCATTCTGCCTTTTCCAGTTAAAACCCCCGCTTTTTCCCTGCGGGCTCCAGCAGGCCCCTCAGCCTGGATAAGCAGGGCCCAGGGCTGCAGGGCAGAGGGAGCACAGCTGCCCCACAGACTCCATGCTGCCCCTGTGTGCCAGCCTGGATCTGAGACAGCTCACACCTGAGCGCATCCTAAGTTCTGGCCTTTACCGAGCTCCCTACTACCTAACCACTGAGCTGTCCTCGCCTGGGTGTAGGCATTTTTTTGGTACTCAGATAGGCGAAAGGAAGAGAAAATATTGCACGTTGCGTATTGTTTTCAAGGGGAAGAGAATGAGACTAAGGCGGTGAATCAAGCAGGTACCCACATGTCACTGCGCATGGAGCCGGTGGCAGCAGCGCTGTGGATGTACCCCGGCTTCCGGGCATGGATCTGCGCGAGGAAAGCCTTCTCAGACGTTGGGGATGGGACAAGGTCATCAAAGTGAGTCCGTCCAAATTCAGAATCCACATTGCTTTCGGTCTCGCTGCCCACTTCTGTGAAGCAAAAGGTGACATGTGGTTTCATTTAACTTCCGCGAGAGTACATATACTCGCCTATTTCTCTAAGCCTTTCTAACTTAGAACGCCACCTCCTCTTAGTGAAGAACAGCAGAGTATCTTATGTTATCTGCAGAACTAATAGTTTTCTTCTCGTGGTGGGACAGAATAGTGAAGCTTTTGCTTATCTTGGTCATTAGGCAGGATATTTTTATGAGAATCCTTCAGACTGCATTTTACAGGAGGTCCTATATGTTCTACACTGAATTAAATTTCTAAAGAGCAAACTGCTGCTCCGTGTGGACCCACAAACAAACTTCTCAAGGGTTTCACTGTGTCCAGCTGCACCTCTACCTCCATGGTGTTCAGAATGCTGTAATGCTGAAGCTGTTATTGAGGGACTTTTTTTTTCTAAAAGCATAAAGAACTTTGAATACACACGATATTGCTTTTTTGTTGGTTTGTATTTTCCCACCCCCCATTTTTTTCAAAAGTACGTGAAATGTCAATGTGGTGACTGTCCATCCTCCTTACCCTCACTCACCAGAATTTAGTTCTTTCACCAAAGAAGACATGGTGTTGGTGATTGAATCTGCTGCCACCAGCAAATCATTTCTTAAGTTTCGTCTTGCACCTGAAGCAAGAGATAAACAAAGCACAGTGTAACTATTCCTCTCCAGACATACGTTCTCCTGTCGAAGCAGTTTTAACCCTGTTGAAAGCTGCCATTGTGATAACTCCGGGTATCAGGGTGCTTATGAGGGACACGTGCGGAAGAGCTCTCTGCAGAATGGCCTCATTTACTGACGCTGTATGCAAGAGCAGAAACCTACTCTCATGCTTCATTTAATCACAATGCCAGATCTGTGGAGATTATTCACCGCCATAAAGCTTGCATTTGTGTGGTGACACCAGCAGACCAGGCCTGGGAGATTAAATCCAGCGTGAACTCATTTATAATGTCTGTGGGGGAGGAGGGAAGAAATGAAGTGTTTTCTCGAAGTTCCCACAGCTCTGTTTAATGACACCATTATTGCCAGGTATTTGCCAGATAATTATGGCAGATGTTGAAGAAACATACTTGACCTCATCAAGACTGATACGGATTTTCCTTCTTCACTCCCTCTCAGCCTCTCCTGCAGCTCAAGGACTTTCTTGTATATTCCATAATTTACTGTCT